>NC_059427.1:153256054-153300070 GCF_021028975.2 Sphaerodactylus townsendi | reverse complement strand
CACACTGGGGATTATGATTTCACCCCCACCCTTTTGCCCCCCCCCCCATTTTCCTTCTGATTCCCAGCTGAGTGGCAATGGGGTGGGCAATTTCCTACTACAAGTGAGCAAATGGCAGGGCTGTGGACAGATATTTTGCCAGTTTGCCAGTTTTCTTGATTTCTGGTTTGTTTGTTTTTTAGGTCCTTCCCGCACAGGCAAGTTAAACCAGGATAACACCTATAAAAATCGGGGGGGGGGGGGGGCTTCATGCGGATCCTGATCCTAATGTGGATCTGCTCTGCATATTCAAGAATCACATTATGTGTGATTTTTTCACTTGAGCGTGACTCGCAGCCCTTCCCCGGCTCCCACCTGCAGAGCCACACAGGGGAAAAGTAGCCAGGGCGAGAGTGGGTTCATGTAACCTGCCTTTTTCCCGCTTTTATTGGCCCGTGTGGAAACGGCCTTAGACAAACTTTCCATGAACATGGAGTGCATCAGCTATTATGCATCAGTTCAGGAATCTGAAACAAATCTATATATCTCTAGGTCAGTATTTCCCAACCTTTTTGATGTCGCAGTACCCTTGACAGGTCTATCACTTGGAAGGCCAGAAGGGGCCCAGCTCTACCGCTCGGAAGGTCGGAAGGGGCTGAGTTGGCATGCCAGAACAGGCTCCAACTCTGGAGGGTCAGTGGCTCATACCGGTAGGGCTCAGCCTGCTGGCCCGCGAGCGCCCTCGCCTTGCCACCTCCCATGATGCGCATGCAGAGATTTTCAGGTCATAGGCTGTCAAGGAGGCCGGAGCGGGCCAGAGGCCACGGTTGCGGCTGCGAGCTAGATTGGTACATGCGAGGGGCAATTCTGCAAAGGAAGGGGGCTGGTAGCGTTGTCACGGTACCCCTGAGATGTGCTCATGGTACCCCAGGGTACCACGGAACCCCAGTTGGGAATCGCAGCTCTAGATGTTAACATATTAGACAACTATTAGGAGAAATATTAAGTTTATTTTGAAAATTAATTTTCATCCTCAAAAGATGTGTAAGATAAGATGGGGGGATAACTCCCCTTCCCAAAGCACCTTTCAATGTTTTGAGTCAATTTTCATATGTTTTCAGTGATCCAGAAAGTACCCAGCCTGGGCACAGAGGAATAGAAAGTAATGAGACACAACCGTTTCTATTCTTAAAAAACTTTTTTCTGCGTCAACCCTTTCTTTCCTTCCTTTTATGAGAAACAGAAGATTTGCCTTAAATATATCTATTTCCCCCCTAAATTGCCTTTTAAAATCTTTTATGGCTCACAAGGCCTAGGACACGGCACATTGGTTTTATTCTGGCTTTTATCACTGAGTTTAATGCTTGTTGTAATCTCAGTCTGATTTTCAGTGCGTTAAGCCATGCTCACGCCACTGTGCCGTGAGAAAAGGAGACTATTCAAGGCCCATGGGTCAGAAGAACAAAAGTTCCTCAAAGGGCAAATTCATGGAATCATAAAATTACAGAGTTGGAAGAGACCCCAAGAGCCATCCGGTCCATCCCCCTGCCATGCAGGAACACACAATCAAAGCACTCCCAACAGATGGCCATCCAGCCTTTGTTGAAAATCTCCAAAGAAGGAGATTCCACCACCAACCAAGGCAGCCTATTCCACTGTCAAACAGCCCTTACTATCAGAAAGTTCTTCCTAATGTTTTAAGTGGAAACTCTTTTCCCATAGTTTGAACCCATTACTCCATGTCCTAGTCTCTGAAACAGCAGAAAACAACCTTGCTCCATCTTTAACCTGACATCCCTTCAGATATTTAAACATGGCTAGCAAGTCATTCCTTCTCTTCTCCAGACTAAATATACCCAGCTTCCTCTCTCCCCATCGGGCATGGATTTCAGACCTTCTACCATTCTGGCTGCCCTCCCCTAAGCATGCCCTAGCTTGTCAATATCCTTGACTCGTGGTGCCCAAAACTGGACACAGTATTCCAGGTAATGTCTGACCAACGTGAAATAGAGTGGCACTATTACTTTCCTCAACCTAGACAGTATACCCAATATTGATGCAACCCAAAATAGCATTGGCTTTCTTAGCTATCACATCAGACTGCTGACTCACGTTCAGTTTGTGATCTGTTAAGACTTCCAGATTCCTTTCACATGTACTGTTATCTAGGTATGTGTTGCCTATCTTATATCTGTTCATTTCTTTTTCTATTTTTTTCCTTAAATATACTACCTTACATTTCTCACTGCTGAAATTCATTTTGTTGGTTTCAGCCCACAGTCAAAGCTCTTCCCATTGTTTATCACAACTCTTTATATGAATAAGACCAAAGCCCATCCTAGAAAACACCAATGTAACACTTATAATTGGAACAAAAGTTTAGGTCAACTGTTCGGTGTTTTTGAAAACTGCCAGTTATTATCACTATTTGCACTTGTTTTGCTGTTAAATATAAACCTTTTAAAACCCTGTCAGATTTTCATGTCTCTGGTTTGTTCACACTTCCAGGCAGTATCACCCTCCCCACATTCAAGGAGGTGCTATTTAGGGCATTAAAAGAGAACTGAGGAGTATAATCTGGGCTTTTCCAAATTATAATAAAATACGCAAACCAGGTTGGTGGCAGCAAGAACCAGGTCAGTTTTGAGAGAGAAGAGTAGAAAAGAAGGTGAGGGGATGCAAATATGTCTGCCACCTCGGTGAGATTCCCACGCCATCCCAAAATTCTGATGCTTCTACAGCAACATGAGAATTCTGAGAAGTCTCTATTAGGTGTTCTAGCTCATAGAATTACATTTGCCAAGGTTTCCTGGGAAGCGAGAATTACCATGAAATCTTCGTTTCATTTGCGCAGGTTAAGGCTAAATTCTCAGCTCTTCAAGGTGAACAGTTCCAGCCCTACAATATGCTCTCATCACTTGCTTTTCTTCCAGAATGCATGAATGCAATCTCCCATCAGCTGCATGCGAAAATATGTGACAATGTGGACTTCAGAATGGGTTCTCGGGGCCTAACTCAAGCTAATGTCCAGATACTTCCATCATCCCATGGTGGGGAAATGGACATTAATAAGTTTGACTTTTGGTGCCCCAACTAGACAATGGTTCCATATGGGTTGCCATCTCCAAATGGCAGCTGGAGATTACAACTGATTTCCAAGTGATAGAGATCAGTTCACTCTGAGAAAATGTCCACTTTGGAAAGTGGACTTCGTGACATTATACTCCATTAAAATCCCTCCCCTCCTTAAACCCTACCCTCTTCAGGTTCCACCTCTGAAAGGTCCAGGTGTTTCCTATCCTGGAGCTAGTAACCCTAGTTTCATGTGGTGCGTGAGAGAGAATACTCATTAGTTGGCTTACCCACAGGCTGAGGCTTCCGGAAAAAAGCATAGGCTATGAGCTGAAATGGTTGTGTCTGAGATATCAAAGGCACAAGATGTCTTTGAACATATCTGAAAATTATGACATTTTTTTCAGTATATTTACATCTTAGATCCTCAAATTGTAATCTGGGGTTCTCTTAGTAGGCCCACAGTTTTTCCCAAAGGAGGTGGAAATATCAGTTGGACATTTTTAAGCAGTGTTTTTGATCAGCCATTTCTCAAGTCTTCCAAGAGTCTGGCTGCTTTGCCATCCTGCTTTTTAACAAGACACGTCTTTAAAATCTATTGTTTACATCCTGTCTCAATGTCAAAGAAGCTTTTGGATCTCTGCCAAAGCATCTATTCTCAGTTCTCAAGATTGCATTTGAAGATGGGTGATTTCGTAGTTTGCAATGAAGTCTGACAGTTATTTATTCAGTACCCTCATAAACGTGCTTGGCTCAAGTCACATTTGGATTTTCTAAGTGAAAAGCAATATGAAAACTGGTGTTCAATTTTGCGGGAGAAAAAAACCACAGGTATTGAACCTTTTAGCAGTGATAGAAGTACAGACTGTAAGCAACCTTCTAGAATTCAAGATGACCAAGAGGTCCCATGTGCCACCAGACCAAAGATTTCCATGGACTTTGATCCACCAAAAAGGCAAATCAATGGGTTCTAGATCAAATCAAGCCTGAACTCTCCCTAGAAGCTAAACTGACTAGACTGACTGTACTTTGGTTACATTAACGGAAAACAGGAGTCACTGGAAAAGACAATAACGTTAAGAAAAGTTGAAGGCATCAGGAAATGAGGAAGACTCAATATGAGATGGATTGCCTCAATAAAGAAAGCCATGGCTTCCTTTATTTGTCAATCTGAAGATGTTTCAAGTGCTGCCCTAGTGTTTTTGGAATGGAATCTAGGGTGCCAATTACCACTGGGACGACCTCAGCTGGTTTGTGCCATAGTCACTGAAGCTTGATTTTCAAATCGTGGAATTTAGTGACATTTTCATGTTCTTTTTCGATGACCCTGCTGTCACTAGGGACTGCTTTGTTGATTATGGTCACTTTCTTGTCCTCGATCACTGTGATGTCTGGGTATTATGTGCCAACACGTTGTCCGTTTGGATTTGAAAGTCCCACAAGATCTTGACCTTCTCATTTTCCTTGATTTCTCTGGACAACGTTCCCACCAGTTTTTAACTGTCCTGAGATTGCAATTATTAATATCGTCATTATTGTTTTTATTTTATGACTTCTATGAAATCACAGCTCCCAGATCTTCAGCAAATGTTGGCCTTTATATGCACCAGGTTGTTCTACTTCTTCTTTACTTCATTTATAGTCCACCTTTCTCACTGGAACTCAAGATGGATTACAAATATGAGAAGAAAAATTTAAGTCAGTCAGCAAGCTATAAAGTATGATAGGAACATTTGAACCTGATAGCAAAGATTTATAGCAAAACAGAATAATGCAATGGGGCTGTAAGGAATTCCATAGAAGCAGAAATAAAAGGCTTTTTTGGTGTAAAAGACCGTTTATTCAGACATCCTAGAAAGCTCACGTACACGACGTGGCAGGAATAAAGTCTCCCGCCAGAAACACAGGTTATAACTCTGTCCATCCCATCCCCCCTCCCGGATTCCCATGGGAACGGAGGTCTCATCTCCCTCGCAGAGATAAGGTCTCCGCTGCAGAAGCTGGCCCATCGCCCGGGTTGTGGAATGTAGTCAAGGCCAGGCGGCTGACCCGCTCATCAACACCATTGAATCCTTTACACTCTGCCTCCCTTAAAAAAGACTTCTCCCCCCCAGGTTTGTGCGGAAAGGTGCGATGGAAAGCAGAAATGAGGGCGGGGGCGTCAATATTTTCGGAATAAACCCATTGATTATACCCAGAGGAATACCCCACCCAAGAGACTAAATATTGCAAGCGTTTGCGATTAAAACGAGAGTCCAGGATGGCGTCAATTTCGTAATGCTTGTGGCCATCAATTATAGTCGGTGGGGGTCTCTCCGGCGGGTCGTGCCAGGCATCGGAAACGGGAGCCTCCTTGAGCAAACTGGAATGGAAGACAGGATGGATATTACTTAGAGAATTAGGCAAATCCAATCGGGCAGTGACATCATTAATCACTTTAGTAATCTGAAAAGGTCCCACGAATCTTTTGCCTAGTTTTGAAAATTTATGCACGTCTCTGAGATTTTTGGTAGACAAATACACCCAGGCGCCCACACGCAAAGGGAAATCCGAGCGGTGCTTATCCACTTGAAGTTTTTGGGAGTCTTTAGCCTGCTGTAAGGCAGTCTGGACCGTTTTCCACCCCTCGGCCAGAGATGAAATCCACTGCTGAAACTCCGGAGGATTCAACGCTTCCGCAGGTAGTTGCGGCAACGGAGGGAAGGACCGACCAGACACAATTTCGAAGGGGGTCTTTTTTGTACTACTATGAACCGCATTATTATAGGCGTATTCTGCAAACGGAATTAGCTCGCACCAATTGTCTTGGTGGTAGTTGGTGTAACAACGTAAATACTGCTCCAGGGTTCTGTTCGTTCTCTCTGACTCACCGTCACTTTGAACGTGGTAGGGGGCGGCAACCGCCGGGGCGGCCCCCAACAAACCCAGAAAAGCCTTCCAGAACTTTGAAATGAATTGGGGCCCGCGGTCGGAGACCACCTTAACGGGGGCGGAGTGTAGACGATAAATATGCTGAATGAACAGACGCGCTAACTTAGGAGCGGAGGGGATGGAAGCACATGGGATGAAATGGGCTTGTTTAGAAAATAAGTCCACCACCACCCACAAGACCGTGTTGCCCTGACTTTCTGGCAAATCCGTAATAAAATCCATGGAGATGACTTCCCAGGGGCGGGAGGCCACCGGGAGAGGTTTCAACAGACCATGGGGTTTTCCCGGAACGTTCTTGGCTTCCGCACAAACAGAGCAACCTTTAATATATGTCTCAATGTCCTTGCGCATCGCGCGCCACCAAAATTGACGGCGGGCCAAATGCAGAGTTTTTAGGAAGCCAAAATGTCCAGCCGAGCGGGCATCATGACAGGCCTCGAGAACCTGCTTACGGAGGGGGGGAGGCACGTACCAACAATCCCCCCGCCGCCAAACACCATTCTCCAGGCGCAATTGGGAGTCACCTTCCTCCGCTGGTGGCTCGCGCAGCCCCGCCTCTTCGAGTTCCCGTAGGAAAGGAGAGACCAGGCTGGGAATGGGTAGAGAAGGAGGAGTGGACGTCTGAGATCGGGTGACAGCCAGCCCCAATTGGGAGGGGGAGAGAACAGTGCGCTGAATATCCCGTAAGGCAGCTCCACCCCCCTCCCCGGGTAGGCGCGAGAGCGCATCAGCCAGTTTATTGGTTTTTCCGGGGAAAAAATGGACAGTGAAAGAGAAACGAGAAAAGAAATCGGCCCAACGGAGTTGCTTCGCGGACATCTTGAGGGGGGTGGAGAGGGCGGCCAAGTTCTTGTGATCCGACCAAACTTGAAAGGGGTGTTTAGCCCCCTCCAACCAGTGGCGCCAAGTGGAAAGTGCTACTTTGATGGCCGCAGTCTCTTTATCCCCTACAGTCCAGTTGAGTTCAGCACCGGAGAATTTCTTTGATAAATAAGCACACGGAACCAGCCTATCATCTTTATTTCTCTGCAACAGGGCTGCCCCAAGCGCTTTGTCCGAGGCATCCACGTGAACCACAAACGGGAGATCTGGGTCAGGGTGTTTCAGGATAGGTTCGGTAGTAAACGCTGATTTTAAAAGCTGAAAGGCTGTCTGACATTCTTTAGACCAGGAAAGGGGGGTCCCGGGCTTGGCAGCCTGAGGATCTTTACCCTTAGTGCGTAAGAGGTCTGTGAGCGGGAGAGTCAGTTCAGCGAATTGGGGTATAAAGTCACGATAGAAATTAGCAAACCCTAGGAAAGATTGGAGTTCCTTTCGATTGGTAGGGGCAGGCCATTGGAGGACTGCATCAACCTTAGCAGGATCCATTTTTAGCCCCTCGGGAGAGATCCGGTAACCCAAATAGTCGATAGAGGTTTGGTGGAAACAGCATTTAGAAAGTTTGGCAAAGAGGGAGTTGTTGAGCAAGCGTTTTAATACTTCCCGAACCAATGCTTCATGCTCTTCCATGGTTTGTGAATAAATTAAAACGTCATCTAAGTACACCACTACTCCCTTGTATAATAAATCATGGAGGACTTGGTTGATAAGGGCCATAAAAGCTCCGGGGGCCCCACTTAACCCGAATGGCATTATTAAGTATTCAAACTGTCCAAATTTCGTGTTAAATGCAGTCAAATGTTCATAGCCTTCCGCAATTCTGACTCTGTAGTAAGCTTCTCTCAAGTCCAACTTAGTAAAAATGCGTCCCTTGCCCAATGCATCTAAAAGGTCCTTGATTAATGGCAAAGGGTATTTATTGGACAGGGAGACCGCATTGAGTCCTCGGTAATCTGTGCAGAGCCGTAAAGACCCATCCTTTTTTTTCACAAACAATACAGGAGCAGCATGCGTGTGTTTGGTAGCCCGCCGTATGAACCCGCGAGCGAGGTTCTTGTCTAAGAAGGCACGAAGTTCCTTCTCCTCATTGGGACTCATGCGGTAGATTCTACCTTTGGGCAGTTGCGCCCCTGGCTGTATCACGATTTTGCAGTCAGTGTCTCTATGGGGTGGCAATTGATCGCATTCTTGCTCCTGAAATACTCTGGCTAAATCCTGGTAAGCCGGTGGAATGCCGGTAGAATCGGGAGCAATTAGAGCGTGCATCGCTGATGAAGCCAGGGGGGGGGGTATGTCAGGAGAAGCCGAGTTTTCCCCCCAATTCATGTGTTCCCCGCAGGGAGGGTCAGTGAATTCTAAGATCCTTTCTTTCCAAATGAATTTTGGTTCATGCAACAACAACCATGGCATGCCCAGAACTATGGAGTGTTTGGCCACTGGCGCCAGAATAAAACTAGTGGGCATCGAGTTGTAGGATGAAGTAGGGAAGTTTGGAAGCGGTCCCATCGAAACGGGCAGGTATTGGAGGTCTGTAATATCCTCTCTCCACGGCCCTTGGCGCCCGCTGGGGGGGCGGCTGCGCAGGTTGAGGCAGCGGCGCAGGGGGGGCCGGAATCGGTGGAGGTGGGGGTACCAACGCCGGCGCCGCTGGTGTTCCGGTGGGAGCCGGTCCTTGGAAGGTGGTAGCAGGACCCAGCAGCGTCGCCCCTCTGGCGTTGGCTGTACCAGTGACAGCGTAGACTCCAACCTGGGGCATCCTGTTCTGCTGCTTCTTCAGTTCCCTCTCCAAGGCGGCTAGCTCTCTCTCCTTGCGAGTCAATGCATCCTGGTGCGCATGCAAAGCTGCTTTCTCTCGTTCCAGTTTGGCCAGTTCGTCTCGTTGAACAGCTGCAGTTAGTTCACTTTGCGTACGCAAGGCCTGAACGCTTTCGCGTTGACGCTGTAAGTCCAGTTTGGAGTGTTCCAGGACTTTATCGTGGACTGACAGGTTCTGCACATATTGTCGTTGCAGCGCGTCTTTGGCACGGTCCAATTCGAGTTGGATTTCCTTGCGCTGCTGTTCCCGGTCCCTTTGCAGGTTTTCACGCTCTTGCTGCAGCTGCTCTCGTTCCTCTTCCCATAGCTGGCGTTCACGGGCCCATGCTTCTTGGGCATCTCGCAGTCGGCCCACTTCCTCATCCCAGCTCTCTTTTGATGGGAGGGGGAATAGATCCGGATGGGAATGCAGGCTTTCCTCGGATTCCTCTTCATCTGAACGTAGGACATCGTGTCCACCGGTGGCTCCACGGGGCACCTCAGGTGCCGCTGCTGATCCGGGATCTGGGGGGTCCGATCGGAAGCTGGTACGGATACCCCTCCCAATCCCCGATATAGTCCCGGTTTCAACGGTGGTCTTCGGACGGGCCCCAGTGCTATGCCACGGTGGATTCTTGGGAGCATCACCAAAATACGAGTCCAGGAATCGTTCAATGGACTCCTGTGTTGCCGCATGAAAGGTGGTCAGGCCCGTCTCCTCCGTGACAGGTTGCATCTGAGGTTTGTAATCCATACGGAAACGGGCAGATATCCGATCCACAGGCGCTCGATCCATAGACAGCGCCCCAAACGACTCATGTAAGTCCCCATGGTCGTCTCCTCGTCCCTCGTCCCAACGAAGTAAGGGAAGACTCGTGTTGATACGAGGACGGGAAAGAGTTACCAGCGAGACCCGTTCTCCCGCCGGTTCCTCCAAATCCAGAAGGGAAAGCTCGGAGCCCTCTTTGGGGGCTACCGCACCTTCCACAGAAATATTCAACCTCTCCATGCCGAGACACCAGAGGTCCACTGCACTAGGAAGATAGATGAACTAAGATTCCTGCCACAATGTAAGGAATTCCATAGAAGCAGAAATAAAAGGCTTTTTTGGTGTAAAAGACCGTTTATTCAGACATCCTAGAAAGCTCACGTACACGACGTGGCAGGAATAAAGTCTCCCGCCAGAAACACAGGTTATAACTCTGTCCATCCCATCCCCCCTCCCGGATTCCCATGGGAACGGAGGTCTCATCTCCCTCGCAGAGATAAGGTCTCCGCTGCAGAAGCTGGCCCATCGCCCGGGTTGTGGAATGTAGTCAAGGCCAGGCGGCTGACCCGCTCATCAACACCATTGAATCCTTTACAGGGGCTGAGCGAATTGCAGGCATGAGAAAGACAGTCAGCAAGCAGAGTGCAAAATATGATAAACAACACTAAGAGCGAGAGAGAGAGAGATAATTTTATGATGGAAACTCAAAAGACCTGCCCTTGTTGAGCTCAGTACATGCCATTTTTCTCCAGGGTATACATTTCACACATGCTGAATAGTGCACTTTCAAGCCACTTTGCAACTTGATGTTACTGTGTGAAATGGGGAAAATCCACTTGTAAGTGATCCCTAAGTGCATCAAAGGTGCATTCTTCAGTGTGTGTAAAAACTCCTAGTGCAGAGAGTGAATGTAATAGATGGGTTCTCAAACAGAAGCCCAGCCACCCATGTGGCTGGTCTGAAGGTAGGATATATAATATTCTGCAGCAAATAAAACAGTGTTGCACTGTGCAGGGGGAGGGCGGTATACAAAACTAATAATAAAATAAATAAATAAATAACATAGATCAATGCTCCTCAGTGCTAGCCCTGTCGGATGCAATCAGTGCTATACCAGACTGCATGTCTTCATATCCTTTGTGCAGAATATTAGGGCTAGGAACCTGAAGACTTATTTGCAAATGTTTCTCTTCTCCCTGTATCTTCCCAAAGAACTTTGAAGAATGTTGTTCTCTCCTTTTTTTTCTGATTTAAAAAAAATAGTGTGTAAACAAAATATTTGTAGGTCTCTGTTGCAAAATGTGCCTAAGACAAATCAGTTCCAGACAATATATTTACAGAATGTAAAAAAAAGTAATCATTTTAAAATTGAGAAACAGAAAACCAGGCACCATGGAGAACACGTGACAGTCTTGTTCTGGCACTTAATACTGTGTTTCCTCAAAAATAAGACAGGGTCTTATATTAATTTTTGCTCCAAAAGATGCGTTAGGGCTTATTTTCAGGAGATGTCTTTTTTCCATGATTTTGCACGCCCACCCCTCACCCCACTCACATGACTAGATCAGCTGTGCCAAGGAATCTGCAACTAGGGCTTATTTTTGGAGTAGGGTTTATATTTCAAGCACCCTCCAAAAATCCTAAAAAAACATGCTAGGGCTTATTTTCAGGGTAGGTCTTATTTTGGGGGAAACAGGGTATGAAAAAGAGCCAGGGATGGTGTCTTGGTCAGAACAGTGATCTCCAGAGTGGAATCCATCCATGTGCTTCCTGGTCCCTGCTTCCTTCCCCACTTCCTGATCCCCCCCCCCCCCAAAATTTCTTCCTTACCCCTTTTCAAGTACCCTTCTTCCCTTGCTCCTCCTTCACTCCATTCATATTCCCTCTTTTCTCCTCTTTCTTCTGATCACATTACATCCCTCTTTGGGGGGACACACCTTATTCAATGCCTCCACTCCAGTCTGCTTCAAAATGTCCTAGAGGCAATGGAATAAATGATAAGGTTGCAGTCATGATAATGGGATACTTCCAGTGATAGAAACATACCCCAGCCTCCATAGGAGGGTTGCCAGACCCCTACTGGGTGTGGGGGATTCCCTGCTTTGGCCTCTTCCTTGGCACTGTTCAGTCAGTTGGCAGGGGTCTTACCAGCCATCAATCTAAGCCTAGTGTTCAGCACCATCAGCACATTGACATCACCTTTGGAAGTGACACCATTGAGTGACTGATAAACTCAGAAACGCTCTGGTATTTGGGCAAAAACTCTATGGTTGAAGCTGTTTGTACCATAGAGTTTGGCAAAAATACCAGAGTATCTCCCATGTTGTAGGCAATGTGATGACATCAGTTCCAGAAGTGACGTCAACACACTGACCATTTTGAGGCCTAGGCCTCGACTTGTAGCTGGTAAGACCCACACACACACACCTCCCCCAATGCTTGCCAGGGGGTACCTGGCAATCTTACCCCAGAGAAAGAGAAAATATGTTGTATTTGTCCGCACCTCCATGGCCACCATTTTGTGGTAGCATCTACTGCTGCCATACCTCAAAAATTCCAAAAATGCCTTCAGGCTGAACAAAGCCAGAACATCTGGGTTAAAGTGTCATCCTGGTGAAACACCACAGTGCCATTCTACAAATTATGTTCTGGGAATAAGCTCTACCGGATAGACCTGAGTAGGATTTGGGGTAAACCAGCTTAGGATTTCTCTGACGCAGCCTCTCAAATCTCCCCTCTGATTGTACCAGCCACTCTCTTTCAACCTATCCAACCTCACAGGCCTGTTGTGGAAGAGAAATTGTATAAATCTGTAACATTGTAAAATTGTGGAAGAGAAAATTGTATACATCACCTCCTTGGAGGAACTATGGGATAAAAATGATATAGAAATGAAACAGATCTAAAGAAACACTCTTAAGATTCCCAGAAGTGGCTAAGCTATTCTGTTTTTCCATAATTCTGTTCTTCTCTTTTTTCTCCAAACTTTTGTGTTAGCTCCATCACAAAATAGGTGTTTCATACTCTCTGCATCCTGTTATCTGAAATCTTTGCTGCCTTCCACTGGCTTCCTGCACTGACTGTCAATGCTCAAGATTTTTCTCAACTGTTTTTCTTCTCTCAGTTTCCTCCCTTTGGCATCTCCCTTTCCTTTTTCCTTTGATTTGTTGGCTCCTGATGTATGCACAGCCTCTGTTTCCTCCCCCCACCTCCCCACCCCATACTCGCAGGGACCAGTGAAATAAATGACAGAATAACATCCTTTTCACTCGTCTTCTGGATGCAAAGGCGTTAGCTGTTAAATAGGTTGTCTGCCGGAAAAGAGGAGAAATGGCGAGCCCTTTCATGCCGTAAGCGGAGGGTGCGGGGTGGGGATGGTTGGAAATGGTATGGATAGTTCATATTTTATTTTGTGCTGTGGAACTGGGAGGAAGGAAAGTGGCTTCATTTCTCTTCCTTTAATAAAAGCTGTGTTTCTTAAAATGCTAAACCGTGTACCAAATTCTGTGACATTAAATGCAGCTGTGGGCAAAGGGACATGAGTTGGTTTTGCCTGCCATTGAGGAAGGTAAGATGAAGGGTGCAACCGATACCAGCCAAACCATTTTTAAAAATAAGTGTGAAGAAATGCCCTGCGCCCCAGGAATGCGTTTGTATTCTACCCATACTCAGAGGTTACCAAGTGCCTTTTCCTGGATGACAGAAGTGGAAGGGTAGAGTGGGCTGGGTATGACTCATTTCCCAGTAGAAGAGCCATCCAGCTCTTTTTATATGCAAATAATCAAGCCAGAAAGAATAAAGGAGTATGTAAAGTCATGCTTTAGTTAGAGTTTCAAATCTTATCAAGCCTGAACTGCCCCTTGAAAC
Source organism: Sphaerodactylus townsendi (assembly GCF_021028975.2). Taxonomy (NCBI): domain Eukaryota; kingdom Metazoa; phylum Chordata; class Lepidosauria; order Squamata; family Sphaerodactylidae; genus Sphaerodactylus; species Sphaerodactylus townsendi. The sequence continues at coordinate 153,286,779 of NC_059427.1, read as the reverse complement.
TCAAATGACTAAACAGAGGCTATCCTATTTCAGTCACATTATGGCCCACTCCGCAAGGACCAATAAACACGGGTTTAGAATGGTTAAAAAAACCCCGTGTTATTTCCCTCACAGCTAACCAGGTTGTACAAGGAACTAACTAGGTAGGTTGTAGAAGAAACTAACTCTGTTGTTCAACCCACTTGATATACCGTAACATCCCTTTGTGAGGAATGGACACAAGATACCAGGTTCCATTCAAGGTACTGACTATCACGTACAAAGCCCTATGTGGCTTTGGACCTTCATCTTTGCCAGACAGTTGCTTCTTCTGTGTTCTGCCATGACTGGTCTGCTCATCTGTTCAGGGCTTTCTGCAGGTGCCACCCAAGATCAAGGACTGCCTGTGTATGTACCTTTTCCATTGTGGTCTGCACCTTGGGGAATAGCCTGCCTGGGGAGTTCAGGAAGGTTTCCATGTGTCTCTTGCTCCACAAGTTATGTAAAAAAGAGTTGTTTAGGAGAGCTTTTCTGTATTGCCATGCTATAACAGAATAGGTTGGGAAGGTGCTATGGTGATTTCCCTCCTTCACCCAGACAGAGGAAATGAATCTCATTGAATTCTGGACCAAACTTTGGAAGATGAGGAAACCAAAATACCCTTGGTTAGTATAAGTTTGAATAGGGCACACAAGAGGCATATGATAAAATATAGATACTGTAATAATTTATGTTTATCTTCTTTCTTTTTTTATTTTTATGAGATTTATCTGTGGATGTATTTGTGAATTACTATGAATGTATAATGGTGATATGTCTGTGTTATGTATAAGAAAATCATTAAATAAAAAAGAGGCTAAACTCTTAACACTGTGGCCCATTATACATGGAATACTTACCTCAGGCCTCTTAGCTGTGCAGTGAGGCTGTAATGGGATCTCCTCGTGTTAACATGTGAGGAGGCAGCCCACAGCCTGCAGAGCAGCTTTTCTGCTGAACTCTTCTTGGCCTCTGGTTCTCCGGGTTCTCTTAACTCTGCTCATCAACAGCCTTAAAGGTACAGAGCTCATCATATCTGGGAGTCTCAATTCTATTCTCTGCTCCTCCCTTTCCTTCCCCTCTCCCCCCCTCTCTCTCTTGTTGCTGCAAAAGAAAAGAAGAGGCTTGTTTTAAAACAGAGTTTTGTCTGAAATAAAGTCTTAAAGCCCTTCCAGTCATCAGGAAAGGCAGAACTAGACCATAGAGCCAAAAAGAGACCCTGATTGTACAGTCCCTTGCAAAAGCCTTCTCTGGTATTATACTGAGATATTGATCTCTCGATACGTGCATTTAGAGAAGCCGGATGGAGCTGGCAGCAGGTGGGGGGTGGGGGTGAGAGGGAAGGTGTGCAAAACAGCCCAAAGTCGTGGGAGGAGGGAAGGTCTCCGGGGCAACGCTGTGCTCATCTGAGCAGGCAAATCTGCCTGCTCTGGTGGCAAAGCAAATTAAAAATTGTGCTAAAAGTAGTATTTCTTGCCGGAGAGAGAATGGAAAGTGAAAGTGGAGCTCCAGAAAACAGGTCCATACAAGAAATCTTGCTACGCTGGACATTTGCCTCCCTCACCCAGCAAGCACGTTGTGCATAATCAGCCACAAAGAGGTTTTAGTTTTCTCTTTTGGAGAAGTGGTCATGTCAGACTGCCAAGGAGGTGTCAGGTTTCAAACTGGCAGGTGAAAAGATAACAGAAATGAGGAAAACTTCATATAACAATGTACAATAATTTGTTATAATGTAACTTTTGAGTTTTACAGACAGGTGTTTGTAACTGTTGACATATGAACCAAAAAGCATCCATTTTTAATGGTTGCTGGAGACAAATTTGTTATAGGCAGCTTAGATGCTTGAAACTAACAGGGGAAAGATACATTTCTTGCCTGATAGTTCGACATAGAAAAATGGTAAAATGGAATATTCCTTTCTCTGAAAGTTTGAAGACTATCACTATGGAGATATAACTGTAAAGAAACAGTAGTTTGTTACCATGTAGCCATTGATTTATAAAAAGAACAGGACTGGGGATTATACCTCTATTTATAGGATGTATTATCAGTTTGCTGCCAGTTTCATCCTGTTGCTGTTCCTTTGTTTTCTGCTGATGTAACATCATTTTTTCTTCATTATACCTACACCCTATAACATGCCTAATATGCTAAGCGTGTTCAGATTCCAGTGATCCTAGTCCTAGTACATTGCTCATTTGATGTCTTGTATTGATTGTATTGGCCTACACTGTGCTGATTAGAGATCTCTTTCTGCGGTGTGTTTATCGATTTACATTGTGTAATCCCACTTCGCGTCTTAGTGAGAAAGGAAGGTTGTAAATACAGTCAATCTTCTTCCTAGTGTTGTCTCATTAATGCAGGGTCCACTGCTCGGATTTTTAAACGCCACTGCTCTTGATTGAGCGCAGTGTCTGGTTGCAGGCCTGTAACTTTCAGATCTGCACCAGCGGTATCTTGCCATCGATGCTTTGGCCATCTGCATGGCTGCCAACCAGTAACCTCAATGTGATAGGCCATGCTGGCGACAGTGTCTCGGGCTGCTCGTCAGACATGGCCAAACCAGTGCAGGCACCTCTCTCTCTCATTTTTGCCTCGATGGGCACGATGCCAAATTGTTTTTGGACCATGTCGTTGGTGATGCGGTGGAGGAAAGATATGCCCAGTGTCCGGCGAGTCATGCATTTTCAAGACATTGAGTCTTCTCTCAGCCGCTTTCGTTACAGGTCAGCACTCTGACCCATAGGGTGCTATGGGGTGGACAGTCAAATAAATACAGTCAGTAGATGAAGTAAAAAAAAGAGCTGATGCACCGTCCTGTTAGCAGTTAAAGATGCTCTTTGAGGGTGGAAGGTGGCAGTGACTCAGAGAGAACAGAAACAGGGAGTGGACAAAGAGAGGGAGCCGGGCTGGTCGGAAAATTCAAGAAGTCTAGAACAGGGGTCCCCAAACTTTTTAAACAGGGGGCCAGTTCACGCATGGCCAGAGCCCAGCCGGGGGCCGGACCAAGTGCCACCCGCAGGGAGGGGCGCCATTCATCCGCCCTCGACCCGCCCCTGGCCGAGCCCCCCACCCCCGCGGTCCCCTTCCAATCCGGCCCTGAAGCTCCGCCGCCTTTCTCCCCCCTTTGCCGCATTGGTACGGTCCCCTCCAGCCGCTTGGAATGAGCAGCGAGTCGCCCGCGCTTAATGCTGTTTGTAAACCTGGGGAAAAGGAAATAGAGAAGGGGGAGATCCGCTTCTGCCCAGCGGGCCGGATAAATGTCTTCCGGGGGCCTGATTTGGCCCCCGGGCCGTAGTTTGGGGACCCCTGGTCTAGAATAACCTCTTCTCTCCCACGTGTACAGAAATAGATCGTGTTATGCCACAAAAAGGATCTCAGAACAAAAGGCAGAAACAATTACTCATCCATTGAGGACACCTTTACAGTTTAGGATGGTGCGTTTAAGTCAGCAAACCCAAAAAGAGGGGGGGATGTGTGGTAGCACATGACAGCTTTATTGTCTTGTAAAGCCCCTCTGCTTTACAATGAGCTTTGATCTCCCCGAAGAAGCTTATATAGTGAAATGCGTAGGGGCTTTACAAGACAATAGATGTGTCACCTGTTACCTGGCATCTTTTTTCCGTTTTTGTTTTTGGTTTGGTTTGGTTTGCTGGCATGTCGCTATTTTTCTTTCATTTCTGGATCTCAGGTCAGACCTTTGTGAGTAACATCTGTTGGAACACAGGAAATCCTGCAGGATAGCAGTCAGTCATGGACAGTTAGTCTGTGACGAAAAGTAGCACAAGTCATGTACTATGTTTGTGATTTATTGAGATACTGCCTTCCCCCCCTAGTGGGACCATAAAGTGGCTTGCGACATAGTTTTCCAATCCTCCATTTGATCCATGGAGCAACAACTCTGTGATGTACATTGAAAATGACTGGCCCAACATCACTCAGTGAACTTCCATGGAAGGGTGGAGATTCAAACTTAGGATTCCCAGGTCCTAGCCCAGCATTCTAACCACTATACAATACCACTAGGTAGAAGAAGGCTGCATATACCATTATACCATACTATTATACCATGCCACTAGATAGAGGAAGGCTGCATATCTACTTACAGTGAAGTAGTAGTTAGTCTGGTGGACTAGACTTCCTTATTCTGCGATGGAACTCAATAAGTAACTTTGGACCAGGCTCTCTCAGTGTTTTGTTTTCTTATCCTGCAGGGTTGTTGTGAGGCTGAACTGGAGGAGGGATGACTTATGTGCGCTGCTCAGAGTTTTTTAGATGTAACAATCTGATGAATAGCATACATAGTAAGTTGCAGTTGATGCTTGGCTACACCTTCCTTAGGTGAACCATTGACATTACATGTATTGTACTCATAGACACATGAAGCTGTCTTATCCTGAGTCAGGCCATCAATTCATCAAGGTCAGTATTGTATACTCAGACTGGTGGCAGCTCTTCCGGATTTCCAATAGAGATCTTTCACATCATCTATAATCCTTTTAACAGGCAATGCCGGGGGTTGAACCTGGGACTTTCTGTATGTCAAGAAAATTCTCTGCGACCGAGCCACAGATTCCTGCAATGTACACTGGGCTTCTCTGAAGCACATCACCTTTTCATATGAATTCTTTTTCCTTTCGTGGTTGCCTGGCAGGACTATTGAGGGTGATGCTATCTTATAACCTCTCCCGCTCTGGTACAAATAACTCACTCGAGGGATGCTATCAGTTGAGCAAGAGGCAGCCCTGTGAGGGAGTGTCTGCCCCCAAACAGAGATAAATCTTTTCATTCAGCAGCCTGCTGGAGAGAACCACACAGGCAATTCTCTGCAGGAATTGGTCGGAAAACCGCTGTATCCTGCTTGACCTGATGATGTGGAATAACATGGCAATAAATCTTCCCCTGAGCATTAGCTGGGCTCAGGTGACAGGGAAATCACTGCCTGACCTTGGCTGGGATTGAAATACCTGGAAGGAAAAATGGGTGGAAAAGAAGCTGCCCTTCTCGTAGATCTGAAAACCAGAAAATCTCTGTGACCTCGCCAGTTTTGATTAGGGGAGGAGCACTTATGGATCTCTCAAGGCTTATTCATGCCATCTGGCTGTATTAAACATTGTGCTTATCTTTACTCTGCATCTCTTGTTGACTTGTACAGAGAGTTCCACAGGGCTGGTGCAGGAAATATGGGTGCACAAGGCAAAAAATGCAAGTTCTCTCTCTGCAGCCCTTTGGTGTGTACTTATTCCTCTGCAGAACCGGCCGTGCACCTAAATTTTCATGTTGCTGGGATGACAATACTCTTAGAGATGGTTGTTTATGTTGATTCCCCCTACCCTAAAGTCAGTTTTATACAGCTTCCCCTCCCTCCAAATAATTCCATTTTATAAGACAGAATGTCAGGGCTTGTATACGAGGTAATTTATCAAACTTAGGGCCAAACCTGAAAGGATTCTGGGAATAAATTTTCATTACATTTGTTTCATTACATAGCAGTCATGTTAGATTTGGGAATAAAACATGAGGAAGGGGAAGGTATCTGCTCCCCGCCCCCCTGCCAAATTAGCCCTTTTCCAAACCTGAAATGTCCCTGAAAAGCTCTTATTTGACCTTTAAGGACAATCATACATTCCTCCACAAGGAAAATAGCAGTTGCTTATTTATTTATTTACTTTACTCACACCAGCTTTTCTACCCAATGCCTAGTAAACTTCTATGGCATAATGGGAATCAAACCTGAATCTTTCAGCTCCTACACACTAATTCTTTCCACCACATTGGCTCTCAAAAAGACATTGAACAGTTTGCTCCAAGAGGTATCCACTGCTCTCGGTTCATAGTCCAGGTTTCACTCAGGGAATATGAACTACCAGGCAGCACAAGCAAAGTGGTAGATAGAAACTGGTCAACCACTTCCTGTGGTTTTAATTGCCATAAAAAATGCCAAGGGCTCAAGCCTGACTAACAGCCAATTTTCTACATATTGGGGAGAGGTCCCAGGACCTATCTTCAGAGATGGGGTAAATTAAAGAATCTTACAGATGGCAGACAGAAGGGGAAATGTGCAGTAGCCAGTGACAGGGACAGAATAAATCCCATGCTGAATCAAGGAAGAACACAGTCTCTCAGGAGGGCTGAACTTCTAAATGACCACATTATTTTGAGGGGGGGACCTTTGAAAGGGACACGGAAGAAATAGGGTTTAGCTTAGCCTTTTTCTGTTGGCTACACCAGGGAGGTACTTGTTTGGTGGCAAGAAGGAGAAGTTATATTGGGGCAGGAAAAAGTACAGACTTGTGCTAGAGGAGGTCTCATAGCCACCAAAAGGCACATGATTTTCCAGGTGACTTCAAGAACAACTGTTCAGCCCAGCTCCAGCATGCTTGGTGGTTCAAGTCCACCCTGGCCAATTATGCACAAGGTGTTTACTGCGTGGTGGAGGCAAATGTGCACTGCGGCAAGATTTCTTGCACAGACATATTTCCTCTAGCCCCGCTTTTACTTTCCACTCTCTCTGCAGCAAACAAATCCACTTATAGCACCATTTCAATTTTGCTTTGCTGGCAGAGTGGGACAGATTTGCCAGTGGGCACAGCTTTGCCCTGGAGCTCTTCCTTCCACCTGCAGCCAGCCCACCTAGTCTCCCCCCTCCCTTGCATTGCTTTGCATGCTTCCCCCTTACTCTCCTCCCTGTTTCCAACTACTTCCTGCTTCTTGTTCTGCCCTTATTGCCCATAGCCTCTTTGATCCTGCATATCTTTAGACCTTTAGATTAAAAAAAAATAAATTACTATTGATAGATCAATAAATCGATACTAATACTAAAAAAAGTAAAAAAAAGATTAGTTGATCAGTTCAAACACCCGATTTTTTTACCCTTCTCCAGCCTTGTAGTTTTATATACGAGCAATCAGTGATTCCAGACCACACTATGAAAAGCCCATCAGTCTTGACACTTGGGTTTACAGCACATCAGGAGACAGACAGTCATGAATCTGGGGATCTTAGCAAATGGCAGCCTTTTGCGGTTTTGCAGTTTGCCCACCACCATTATCCCCCCCCCTCTCTCTCTCTCTCTCTCTCTCTCTCTCTCTCTCTCACACACACACACACACACACACACACACACACACACACACACACACACACACACACACACACACACACTTCCAGCCTTAAAGGACAGTCAGTGTTCAGGCAAAGTGTACCGATGCTGTATTCAAGACTTTTCTTTAATAGTTTGCATTTTTATGTTGATATATTGATCTATCTATAGACTGATAGATTAATACATCGATTTGTTGATATTGATCTATTGGTCCGTTGATAGACTTATATATCAATCTATTGATAAGAGTAAATTAAAAAAAAGTTTATATTAAAAATGAAAGCATGCATGCATGAGAGGGAACCTACAAAACACCCCCAACCCCCTGAATGCAAGCAAAAAGCCAGCTGATGGGTAATGCCTGCCCCACTGCAAATAGGGCAATGGATAATAATGCCGAACGTGCCCTGAAACAAAGACTTCACGACCATTTCTCTTTGAAGTCATGGAAACCTCACTGTGTGTAATCAGTCCCTTTATTGATGATCTTGGCTTAGGGTTGGCAACTCTACATTTGGAACTAGCTGGAGGTTTGAGGGTGGAGCCTGAGAGAGTGGGGTTTAGGGATGGGAGGGACTTTAGTCTGGTATAATGCCATGTAGTCCACCTTCCAAAGCACCCATTTTCTCCAGAAAAAAAGCGGAATAAATGTTTTAAATAAATAAGCAGTTGATGTAATCTGAAGATCAGTTGTAATTCCAGGAGATCTCCAGTCCCCACCTGGAGTTTAGTAATCCTATCCCGACCTGTAGCCACTCCCTAATGTCGCATGTTGTGCTTATCTAGTTGTGGTCAACTTGGCCTCTGCATATGCTCAGAGGACTCTCTGCTTGCTAATCTGACATCTCAAGTTGGATTCTGATCTTCAGAAAGTTCTGGGGAGTAGAGTCCTGGCAGATTGTAAACTCTGGCTGGCATCTGAAAAGCGAATCCTCAGAGAAGATGAGCACAGGCTGTTTGGTTGTGACTGGTACTGATTTATAACATCACTTTGACGATGTGAAAAGTTGTAATTTTATATGCATTTGTGTGTGGGCTTTAATGGCATTCCATTCCCCTGTCTGCATTGTGAGGGGAAAGGAAGGGGTACCACAGACAAGCTGTATTTTCTTCCTTTCTTGGCTTTTTACATGTACGTGCTTGCAGACACACACACACACACACACACGAAGAAGCAAAGACTTGGAAACCGATTAAACTTTTATTGCAATGAGCCGTCCATTTGCTTGTTTGTTTTTTAAAATGCCAACAGCTCCCTTCAGAGTCCACAGCCCCAGCTATAAAATGCCAACAAGGGCCATGTTAATAAATAAATACCCGTTAAAAAAACATTGCTTATAATCAACTCTCTTTCACGCCTCTGGAATAAAGTCACTTTGCTACCTGGGCCGAATGGAACTGAGGTGGGAAAACGTCTGGTTTGGGAAAGGAAGGGTACACTCGAGTGGTTAGGACAGGGGAAACCAAACAGACATTAAGATGAAGTGAGCTGAGAGAAAGCCGTTATCGTGGACATTAACCATGCTAAGGGAAACCTGTTCTTCTCTGGAACATTTACATAATTGCCTTAAATACATTCTGCAGCCCTTGGAGCAGCAGAAGGGAAGGGCTGGCGTAAAAGGAGAAAGTCAAATCCCGTGAAGCTCAGGTCAGGAGAGGTGTGCGGGAGCTGAGTTCCAGATTGGAAGCCAAGAAATCAGCTAAGACTCAGAAACAAAAGGTGGAAAGGAGCAAGAAGCAAGAAAAAGAAGAGGTCTGTATGATGGAAATGTTCTTGGGGACAACTTATTCTTCCCATTAAAATCTGCATATGGCGACCCCTAGGGATTTCAAGGCATGAGATGAGCGGGGGTGCTAGCTCAGTGTCTGGCTATGCATAGTAGGGGTATGCCCTCTATGTTTTTTGGTATTTTTCAGGTTTGAGTTTAAAAGACCTAGAAATTTCTGAAAAAGCTGAATCTCCATACTGGTACACGATTTTTTCCTAGGGATTTGGGGGGTTATTTGCTTTTTTTTATGGGGGGTTTTTTAAACCTGATCCCGGAAAATTCCAAGCCACAGACCGGAATGCTGGACTCAGCTGAGCCAAGCCCAGCATTCAGTTCTCCGCCACCTGCTGCCTCTGAGGCCATGTGGACCCAAAGGAAGCATTCAGCAGATAAGTGAAGAGGAGAGGGAAGGGAAGAGCGGTTTCCCCTCCTTTTTTAAAATGGCGGCAGAAGCCCCAAAAATGTTGGAAAAATTTGGCACTGTTTGGTTTTCTCCAGATGCACAGCCCTAGTACACAGCAGTCCTGGTCGCCCTTGGTGGTCTCACATCCCAATTCTAACCAGGGAAACCATGCTTAGATTCCAAGACCTGAACTGAACCATTGAAATCTATTCACAGTATGTATAAAATAAAATCAAAGATCCTTCTTTTTTACTTCCAGAGGATAGGCTACAATTAGACTAGAGTTAGGATATGTTCATTGGGGGACTGATTTCTTGGGAATGCTCTCTCTTTTGAGGTTGCTCATCTAATGCACCTACCATCATATTAGTTTTAGGTGCTGAACTAAAAAAAAATATTTTTTCATCCAAGCTGTTAATGGCTCTAACTCAGGGGTATTTTCTTTTTTAGCTGTTTTATGCTTTTATACTAGCTTGAGGTCAATTTCATTGATATTTTAAAGGAAACTAATCTTTTGGGTTTTAATTTTTTTGTTTTCAATAGCAATTTTAATGCAGCCATTTATGTTGTTTTCATAATTTCCGAGCTGTTCTGTTTTATAATTTCTGAGCAGTTCTGGCTGTTTTCCAAGGACCTTTTCTACCCTGTTCAGTTGGCCTCCATCTGAAAGTTACTAGCTAAAGAGCAGCAGTGGCGTAGTGGTTAAGAGCAGGTGCATTCTAATCTGGAGGAACCCGAGTTTGATTCCCCGCTCTGCCGCCTGAGCTGTGGAGGCTTATCTGGGGAATTCAGATTGGCCTGTGCACTACCCCACACGCCACCTGGGTGACCTTGAGCTAGTCACAGCTTTTTGGAGCTCTCTCAGCCCCACCTACCTCACAGGGTGTTTGTTGTGAGGGGGGAAGGGCAAGGAGATTGTCAGCCCCTTTGAGTCTCCTACAGGAGAGAAAGGGGGGGATATAAATCCAAACTCTTCCTCCTCCTCTTCTTCTTCTAATAAGGAAGGGTGGGGGTTTTTTTCATGTGCGCAGTGCACAGTCACAGAATCAGCTCCAAACCCTCATCTTGTAGACTTTCTGTGGGCAATACAAATATGTTACAGGCAGCCCAATCCACAGTGCAAGGCAGCCAGGATGGCACTGCCACTGTGCCGCCTCTAGAGGGCTTTCAGCCAGTGTGAGGAGGCAGTTAAAATGGGAAAAAAGAACAACCCCACCTGCCTGAAAGCTCTCCATTGAACTGAGTGGATGCATGGGATGTGAAAGTCCAAGGCCCCGAGCACTGCATTCTCAGCAGCAAAGCCCGAGTGGAACTGTCTCATGTCAGCTCCAACCCCAGGAATGCACTGCTGGGGCTGGCTGTGATATGGGAGCACTGACGTGCCACCCAGCACTGAGTCCAAGTGCCCTAGAGGGCTGTGTTATCTGCCTACTGGTCTGTTTGCCCCTCCATCGGCATAAGTGACTGGGGAGGGCAACGCTCCTGGCACAGACCTGTACCGCCCCCACAAGCCAATTCTGGCGAGCCCCCCTTTTGATTGGGCCACTAAGCTTGCTTTTGAAAGTGTAGCTGATGTGGTTTTCTCTGCCTTGTTCTGAGAGTGTGAGCGGGCAGAAGCTGTCATGGAGCAGATGAGGCTTGTTGTATGTCCTTTGAGAAGGAGATGTTCAGTATGCGGTGGTGAAGGAGGAGGGGGAGGTTTAAGTGTCCATAGACAATATAATCAAAATGGGGAGCCTTGGGTTAACAACGTTTGAGAACCACTTATCTTCACAAGAGCCCTGAGAAAAAGTGATTGGCCCAATGAACTTCATGACTTTAAGGGGATGTGCAGCTGAATCTTTCCACTTGTAGTCAAATGCTTCAAACCGCTGCACAATGCAAGTTCTTATCTGTTACCTGAACAAAAAATATAATAAAAATCAATTCAGTCAATGTAATGCCACCACCAAAAAGACCCTTCCCTGCTGTCACCTACGTGACCTCCATTGGTAGGATCCCCAGATGATCCCAACAAGTAGCCAGGAAAATGAGAGAGCAGACAGAAATATACCACTCCTGTACCTGTTTGATTCCCCCCCCCCCCAGCCCGCTGCCTTTTTTTTTTTCATTTAAATTTGCTTGGTGCCAGCTTTATCATCATTTAGGCCCCTGCTGAAATCCTTCTTGTTCACTCATATTTTTAATAATATGTAACTTTGATGTGATCTGTTTCTTTTTTTAAAAAAATTGGTCCAGTGTTTTATTGCTGCATCTGTGTGTAGTTTTAATTTGCTTCAGCTGCTTCATATTGTTTCCATTGATTTACAGGCAGCCCTGAGGGCTGTTTTACAGAAAGAAATAAGGGTAGAAAACACCACAGTGAAGGGCTGAGTGGAAAGCAGCTAGGCGCTGTGTTGCAGTTATGGGATGCTTTTCTATAGATACTTTCCTGGCGTGATGAATATAGCCCTTTTTGTGTATCACACACAGGTTGTGAATTTGGTTGGAACCAGGCTAAAAACCAGAAAAGGGGGTTGAACTGAGAGTACATGGAAGGGTTTCATTTTTACAAGGGAGGGAAATGTGCAGATTGTTTTGGAACAACCTTTGTGTCATTTGCTCAATGTAGGAGAACTTGATATAAGAAAAATCACTTCCAGATTAATGGTGCACTTAGGCAAGAGAATTATTCTGCTGTGTAGACTTGTGGATGGAGAGGGTGCCGGAGCCGAGGGATTGGGGGGAATACACCTGGATATTTTGGGGGGTGGAACCTGAGGGGGCGGGGAGTTTAAGTAGAACCTCAGTGGAATATAGTGCCACAGGGTCACCTTACAAAGCAATACATTTTCTCCAGGTGAACTGATTTGTTTCACCTAGGGATCAGTTGTAATAATGGAAGATCTCCAGCCACCACCTGAAGGTTGGCATCCCTATTGATACAGCCCAAGCTAAACCAATAAGAAAAAGAAATCATGTCTTGGTGGTGGTTGGAACTGATGACTAATACATTGTTACAGAAGGTGACTTGACAAGGTTGGTGATGGAATCTTAACCCCCCTTCATCTTGCCTCTGGTTGCTTCCTTGGGCCCCCGACCTCCACCAGCTTTTGCCATAGCAACCTAAAGTGCCACCTGAACTTCCACAGTATATTTTCCACAACCTTAACCTATAACTGTGGCTGGGCCCATTGACCCCATTGCACAGGTTTGGCTACCTCCACAAAAGCGAGCTTGGTACATAAAAAGAGAAGAAGAAGAAGAGTTTGGATTTATATCCCCCCTTTCTCTCCTGCAGGAGACTCAAAGGGGCTGACAATCTCCTTGCCCTTCCCCCCTCACAACAAACACCCTGTGAGGTAGGTGGGGCTGAGAGAACTCTGAGAAGCTGTGACTAGCCCAAGGTCACCCAGCTGGCGTGTGTGGGAGTGTACAGGCTAATCTGAATTCCCCAGATAAGCCTCCACAGCTCAGGCGGCAGAGCTGGGAATCAAACCCGGTTCCTCCAGATTAGATATGCGAGCTCTTAACCTCCTACGCCACTGCTGCTCCATAGCCATGAAATGTAAAATGAGAATAACTCTGTGATTCGTTTTAATTACAATGCATGTATCAGAACCTCTTCCCTGGTATCTTTCACTTGATCATTATTGAAATTAATAATGACAGACATTACTTATACAAAAAACTCATTGGAATGTTGAGTTAGGTCTTACCTGTTCATGTACACATGTGACAATATGCACATATGGAAACCCAGCTTTGGAATCTATCCTTGGGGCTTCCGGTGAGGAATTTATGGTGTGCTGATGCCTCTTCCTGCTCAGCAAGGCAGCTGAAAGGCTATTTCAACTGAGCAAGTAATTCTGGATTGAAGAGAAATTGGGAGATAACTCACATTTCTTCAAGAAGCTCTCCTCTTGAATAATCCATAACAGTGGAGACTTTTGTACCTCACCACAGAGTTGAGAGTCAGGAAGCAGGGAGAAAATCAAATTAGTTCAGTTGCAATGAAACCGACCATAAACTTTAAGCATGAACAACCCTCATTTCTTAACTGTTGTAGGATAATTAATCTTACAGATAAAGAAAGATTTCATCTGTGCTGAAGACAAGCAGCCTTCATGTGAGACATTCTTTTTCTCTGGGGAACCGTTAAAAATAGAATGGTATCATTAAGATATAAGAAAATTTGGCAAAAAGGGGATTTTCTTGCTCATTTGTGAAATGAAGAAAGAAAAGAAGAACCAGTTATTATACTTGGTGGTGGTTGTCTTCTTTTTCATTTTCAACAAAAGGCTTTTGAAAGAAGTTTGCTATTTGTAAAGACTTATGGGCCCCTCCAAAGGAGGGGGCGCACGAATCTACTTGGGGAAGCGGTGCAGTGAATTTGCCCTTCCTGGGACACTTGCCCCTGCAGAAGGGCGAAACTGCTGTCCTGCGGCTGCCATGGTTCTCCCTGATGCTGGGGTACAGTGCTGGATGTGATGCCAGCATTCCAGTGCCCCTGCCACTGCTGCTGGTGTAGCAGGCAGGACCAGGAATGTGGCCAGGGGAAGAACCAACATTTATATCTCCTGGAGAGGAAAGCATGGCTATTTACTTTTCTTGCTGCTTTTCTGGCTGCTCTTCCATTTCAGTTCCAAGCCCAGGAATTTTGTTTGGCTTATGCTGTCTGACTCTTTTTAATCTGAGTAGTCCAAACTAGTCATTCACAAAATCAAGTCAATAGGAATTCCTTGGATTCCCTGAAGACCTTTAATGAATCTCACACCTTTAGGATGCTGAAGCAAAGGGTTCTGGACATTGAAAGACAAACTCTATATTCCAGTGAGTTCAGGGTTTGCTTGCTGCTGAGTCTTGGAATAATCCCCTCTTAGGGAACTCTCCCTTCTCCCTTTTCCTATCTCCCATCCTCGAGCTTCGATGATCTTTCATGTAAGCTTGCCTGAATATCCTCCCTAGAGCTGCCCTGCAAAGTAGTATCCTCACACAACTCATAGCGAAGGGCCCTGTCCTTGTTCACTGAGACAACTGAAATCACAGAGCACATGCTGCTCCATTGTGAGTTTTATGAGCCCTTGCGGGGAATGTTTATCTCTACCTAAAGAGGGTACTTTCTTGATGGATAAGGAAATAGTATGTCACCTTCTAGGTCATCAGCACTGTCAAACAATGGTGGAAATATTCCAGTTTCTCTCAATCACTATGAAGATACATGACCTAAAGTGCAATACTCTGTAACTTTTAACATTAAATGCCAACAAAGGTTGTTGTTGTTGTAGTCGGCCATTCACTGTGTTATGCTGGCAGCCAGGAATTCAGACTTATGCCACCCTTTTTTGCTTTGCAGGCCTCCCCACGTCACCGGGAAACCTCTTTGGGAGTGGTGCAGCAGCTGCGACATTGCAGCTTGCTGCCTGACCTCTTGCATGGGGCTGCCCGCCAGATATATATGGATAGGTTATTTGGTCTATAGGGGAACATTACAAATAACAAAGGCACAGCTCTGAGGCTGTGTTGCTATGATGATCACTGGAATGTAAGTACTGAACCACAGAACTGTTTATTTCTCATTCCACCTGCAGTGGACTGATGAATTGTTTGATTATAAAAACTACTAATTGTTAGAAGTTAAATTAATATGTCTACCAGAAAACAAATCTTTGGACCTAACTCCAGAAAAATCTTTAATGTCTGATATGTTACAAATGTAATATGTTACAAATGTGATATGTCACTAAATAGGAAACATTTTTTTGGGGGGATGAGAAGTTTGCTACAAAAGGACCAAGGTTCTCAAAAATGGAAAAACAGATGACAAAGTAAACAAAATGGAAAGTTCTATAATGCATGGCTAATTGGCTATGCTGGCAGGGGCTGATGGGAATTGTAGTCCATGAACATCTGGAGAGCCGCAGGTTGCAGACCCCTGAACTAGAAAGAGAATTGAACAGTTGATCTTTACTGGAGTTGAGAGAGAAAGAATTTTATTTGAGATGTAGCACTGTCTTTGTAACATCATGTGAAGATATTAGACAAAGGATTATGATAGCCTTGGCAAACTTTTGGAGGTTGCGAAGAAGAAGAAGGAGGAGGAGGAGGAGGAGGAGGAGGAGGAGGAGGAGGAGGAGTTTGGATTTATATCCCCCCTTTCTCTCCTGTAGGAGACTCAAAAGGGCTTACAAACTCCTTTCCCTTCCCCCCTCACAACAAACACCCTTGTTAGTGGGGCTGAGAGAGCTCAGCAGAACTGTGACTAGCCCAAGGTCACCCAGCTGGTGTGTGTTGGAGTGTACAGGCTAGGCTGAATTCCCCAGCCTCCACAGCTCAAGTGGCAAAGCAGGGAATCAAACTTGGTTCCTCCAGATTGGAGTACACCTGCTCTTAATCACTATGCCACTGCTAGAGGAAGACATGGAAACAAGATTTACAGAATAAATTTTAGATTTGCTGCATCAAGAAACGCCCCAAGGGACACTGTTTTTAATTTTGTAAGGAAAATCATAGATCAAATCTTGCAGCAAAATTTTGATTTATAATTTTGATTTATAATTGCAAATACACAATAGAGATATAATAATTAGAATTGTACGCAAGAGAAAACAATACACCTTCCTAACTGAAAAATTAAAACAGAAAAATATTATGTTTCATTGGGAAAATTGAAAGGTGTCTATTTTTAAACAACTCCGATTCAGGCTAGTTATGATCTAAAAGGCATGAAAATTGCTAAAAAGATTTATAAATGAGTTACATAAATTGAGACTTTGGGAAAAAAGAAAAAAGACACTGGATTGGATGACAATAATCTGGAGCTTAACTATGGATTATACATGTTTAACATGGAATATAAACAGAGCTAATGCTGCACAAAAGAGAAGGAAAATATTTAATCACGAAAAAATTAAAACAGATATAATTTGACTCCAAAAGACTCACATTCGTGGAAATGATTTAAAATATTTGTCCCATAACATCTTCGGGTGAGGATTTTAACTCAGCCAAGTAATAAAAAGAAAAATGGTTTGGTGTTATATATTAAATCACATTTAGAGCCCAAATTGGTATTGACAGATGATGATGGTAGATGTGGAAGTTAATCTAATTAAGATAAGAACTACTGTGTTGGGAATTTATGCTCCAAAGGAGTGCGAGGAGCATTTTATAAACATCTTATTGATAAACTCATATGAAAGCTAGTGCTTTGCTGGGAGATTGAAATTAACTGGTATTGCCACAAATGCATTCTCTGAAAATAATATTAAAAATACACAAGGTTTGGAATGCAAGTAAAGCATTTTCAAGAGGTATTTTGAACTTAAGAAAAAGAGACAAAAGAAAAATGTATCTTAGAGGAGGTTAATGATTAAAACTGCCCAAGAGACAACAGTTACCTATGCCAACAGTAAAAGAAATGGAAATAAAACTTGTAAAGCAAAAGAATTTTGACATTGCAAACAAACATTAGCATATAAATTGAGAAAAGAGAGAAAAAATAATACTAAAATTACGAGACAAGATTTTAACAGATAATGTGACCATTCAAAGAACATTTTACAACTATTATGTGAATTTATATAAAGGCCAAGAGGTTCCACTGATTAAAAAAAATAGATGAATATCCTAAAAAGAAAATCTTGCATAGGATTGCAGAACAGAGATTTGAGTGGCACTATAACAATAAGAGAAGTGGCAGATGTTGTAAAAATATTGATTCAGGAAAGGTTTCTAGTCTCGATGGTCTATCAGGACTGTATAAGTGTTTTGAAGATGAAATTTTACAGTCTCTACAAAATACAGTGAATGCTATTTTGCAAAGAGGAACGATGCCAGAGTTATGGAAAGTGGCCAGTGTAGCTGTACTTCCCCAAAAAGATCTAATTTTTACAAGAAATTATAGACCCATATAATGAATAATGTAGCAATATACTGAATGACTGTAAGTTTTTCACAATTTTAGCTGATAGATTGAAAGTAGTTCTACAAGGGTTTATTCATAAAGATCAAAGTGATTTTTTTAAACTTAAAAGATAGTTAAAGGACAATGTTATTGAATATTTTGGAAGATGCGGAGAAATATAATAAAAGATAAGATGCTTTGATTTTTTTAGGTGCAGAGAAAGTGTTTGACTATTTGAACTGATCTTTTTAGTTAAGGTTTTACAAAATGTGAATTTTAGAGAGAATTTTATAAAATGGATGAAATTGATTTATATTTCAATCAGTGCAGATAATTTTAATGGAGATTGATAGCCCAACACAGACTGTGGAGATGACCAGGAATACCACTGCTGCACTGCCCCGCCACCTCCTGAGGGCTTTCCAGAGGCATGGGGAGGGAGAAAATAACAGAAAAATAACAAAACCCTCCCCAAAACTAGAAAGCCCTCCATTGGGGCCAATGGACTTAAGCCACCCAAAAGAGTGGCATAAGTCCAACACCAGGGCTGCGGTACAACTGGGCCAAACGCTGGTTGGGGGCCAACTAATGTTGGCTCAGCCCCTGGAAATGCCTTGGCCCGCTTTCCCATGCGGGCATCTGTTTTGGATGCCAGGACAGCACCGCCACAGTTGGGACTTTCAACTTTTGTGGCAGCGGAACTAAAGGGTGCCCAGCAGTAAACTAGCTCTATAAGCCTGATTCTCCCCTTAAATCCACTCAGAAGAGAAAGGGGGGAGTGATTTAAAGGGAGAATCTGGGGGAAATTTGAGGGTGCCTGTCAGGGGAGGAATGTTTATGTTAGCAATACCAACATTTCAGAGTATCTTTAGGAGATGATACCACCCAGGTTTGGTGAAGTTTGGTTCAGGGGGTCCAAAGTTATGGACCCTCAAAAGGGTAGTCCCATCTACTGTTAGCTTCCATTGGAAACAAGGGGGGATGGGAGCACCCACTTTGGGGATCCATAACTTTGGATCCCCACTGGATCCCCTGAACCAAACATCACCCAACCTGGCTGGTATCAGCAAGAGATTATCCTGATGATACCACCCAGGTTTAGTGAAGTTTGGTTCAAGGGGTCCAAAGTTATGGACCCTCAAAATGTAGCCTCATCTACTATTAGCTCCCATTGGAAACAATGGGGGATGGGGGCACCCCCTTTGGGAGTCCATAACTTTGGACCCCCTGAACCAAACGTTACCAAACTTGGCTGGTATCATCAGGAGTGTAACCGGATGGTACCCTGAAATTTTGGTGCCACTAACCAAAAAACTGCACCCCCTGATGGCTGACAAAATAAAAACCCTAAAATATTTTTTAAAATACATCTCACTCGCATATAAGTCGAGGGGGGCTTTTTCAGCACAAAAAATGCGAGTATATACGGTATGTAACTAGAGAGCAGGTAGTGAATTTTTCAGTGGGTTTATATTTAGTTTAGAAGAAGTTGAGAGCCTGTCCTTTTCCCCTTATAGTGGAAGGTTCCCCCCCCCCCCCGTGTATACTTTTGATTGTTAGTTTCCAAAAAAATCTTAATAAAATGTACTTTAAAAAAAATTATCCTTGGCATTGTATAATCCCCAGAAATGTGCCAGGAACTTAAATTTATTTATTTATTCCATTTACAGGTTGCCCTTTCGCTTGCAAGCTCACAGAGGCTTCCAACTATAAATAAAATACAATAAAATCAGTTCATTCCAATAAAAGCTAAGTCCACTAAAATAGTTCTGACCAAATGGTGTTAAAAGTTCAGTAACTAAATAACTAAAAAGTCCTATATCCCATTCCACAGTGTAAGAAAAAGACAAAAAGATGAAAAAAGGGGGGAGGGGAAAGGAAAGGAAAGGAAATTAGGCCCACATTGATGTTGCTGCCACAACCACATACCTGGTGGAACAGCTCTGTGAAACTGTGTCAAATCCTGCAGGGTCTGGGTCTCATCTGGCAGAGTGTTCCACCACCCTGGTCGAGGACATCTGAATGTAATGCTCTCCTAGTAGCACAGACACGATGGCCCCAGACTGTTTAGGGCTTCATAGCTAAGTACCAGAACCTTGAACCTGACTCAGTATTCTACCTGGAGACAATGCAGCTAGTAAAATACAGGTTGAATGTGTGCCCATCACTGGGTCCTCGTGAGGACCCGCTTTTGCATTCTGCACCAACTGGAGTTTCCAGAGCAGGCCCAAGAGAAGCCTTGCATTGAGCAATTTGCAGTAGTCCAGCCTAGAGGTGACCATCTCATGGATCTAACACAGCGGCCAACACTGCCCGATGTGATGCTCATGGATGCATCATCACCCGCCAATTTGTTTCTTGGCATCCGCTTGCTGCTTCCTCAGAACGTCCCCTCAGAAAGCAAAGTGAAAATCCAGACCTTCCTCCATTTCACTGGATTGAAAGGTGCTTCGGAAAAACACAGGAAGACTCACCCTTGTGTCTTCATGTGGAAACAGCTGTCTTCGCAATGGAAGGATGCTTGATATTGGACCTTCTAACATTATGTGGACTTCCTGAAATTGTATGGTTGAATCAAACCTCTGTGGCAGCCATTTTATGATTTGGCTCACCAACCTGATGACAGACATCTTGTTGTGGCACCCAACACCTGTTCAACAAGATTGAGGACTCCTGATTTAAAATGACCAATAGGTGACAAGAGGAGCTTATTCATACAGTCAATTCAGAAATGGTAGAACCTAAGAGACTTTACTTGCGATGCTCACAGTAAGCCAATTACCTGAGTGTGTTCAGCGAGCTGAAAGCACATTGAGCAAAATCAGAATAATCCCTCAGGCACTCATAATAAATCATGTACGGGGTGAAAAGGAAATCAGTGAGAATAGCACAGATTTTTTTTTCAGCTGCCCAAATATGAAGTGGCCTCTCATTTGGCTGGAGCATCAGATAAGCATCTGCCAGGATTTATTATACGATGGGAGGAAATGGATTATCTCTCTTGACTGCCCTTTTACGAGGGTATTTCATATTGATTTGGGGGGTAGAAATGAATGGAAATCCCCTCCTTTCTCAGCAGCTTGCACCAATGGTTAATCACCCTTGGTGATTTGTGTCATTATCTTAGATTGGAAACTATCCAGCTTCCTCTCCCAGCTGCTGGTTCTCACTTTGCTCTTCTCTTGAATGAAATAGCAAATCTTTCCCTCTTAGAAATGATATTTCTCCAGACAGGGGACTGCTTTGCCTCCTTCCAATTAACCGTTATTTAGCACTGGCTGAGAGGGCTGTTTTGTGTAGACCCCAGAAATGACATGGTATCTCACTGTCAAGGCAGAATAGTAATGGGATGAAAGTTATGGAATGTCATGTTTATGGAGCTCCACTGTATCACACTCCGGGAGTTCCATAACTGGGGTTGTAGGTCAGGGTCATGGAGGAATCCTTTCTTCTACCAAGTGGCCTCGTTTCACTGTCCTGCTGTTTATCTGATGCAAAGAATGGCAAGAAGTGAGGCACCTTTGCCCTCTGCATGTGTAAGGCAGCTCTATAAGGGCTCATGATTTTTCAGAAGGGCCTCTGCAACCCAACTGAAGATCCCAACCAATAATCTCACACATCCTTCCCCATGTACCATGAATATGTCTCCAATACAGTGTGTTAAGTGCCATCAGGTTGCTTTTGACTCATTATGATGACCCTATGAATCCATGTCCTCCAAATGGCCTGTCATTAACAGCCTTGCTCAGGTCTTGCAAGCTGAGGGATGTGGCTTCTTCGATAGAGTCAGTCCATCTCATACTGGGTCTTCCCCTGTTATCTGCTGCCTAAAACTTTTGCTCATTTAATGAGTCTTG
Organism: Sphaerodactylus townsendi; assembly: GCF_021028975.2. Taxonomy (NCBI): domain Eukaryota; kingdom Metazoa; phylum Chordata; class Lepidosauria; order Squamata; family Sphaerodactylidae; genus Sphaerodactylus; species Sphaerodactylus townsendi. The sequence continues at coordinate 153,265,742 of NC_059427.1, read as the reverse complement.
TCTTCTCATAAAGTAGCCAAAGTATGATAGAGTTGATTAAGTCATTTTGGTTTCTAGCAAGAGTTCATGTTTGATTTGATCTTGATTTTGTCAACAACAACAACAAACAAGTTAAAATTACTAATTTCCAGTATAAAATTTGCAACAGTCTCCCAAAAGAGTGCATCAGAGCTGTTCAGGAGGTTGGGTATCTTGTAATACTCTTGCCACTGAGAACATTGCAAGAAAATAGAATTCATATATTTCGTGTGTATCTTATCATATTTAGGGCATACAAACAGAGAATGGTCAAGTGTTTCAACTGTAACCAGATCACAAGAACAAACCATTTTACAATGTTCTATATTCTTAAATCTTCCCTCCAGGAGAGCTGATGGCAGCACATTACATCTTGCAGTAGCCAAAACTCTCCTCTGGGATTTATCTTGATTTTGTCTTTTTGTGGTCCATGGTATTTGTAAAGGTCTCCAATGCCACAGTCCAAAGGAATCTACTTTGTTCCTGTCAGCTTTCTTCATTGTCCAACTTTCATACCTGTGTGATGTAGTGGGGAATACTGTGGCTTTATTCAATAGTCTTTCAAATGCTCCTGCACACACACATTTGATTTGGTCATTGTTTGATGGTTTCAGTAGAAGGACTTTGGGCAGAAGCATAGCTAGGGAAAATGGAGCCCGATGCAAAATCTGAGTTTTGTGCCCCCCCCCCACCCCGATGTTCATTTGTGGTTTTTGTATTTTTAGTGTTTTTCCAGTTTTTGGCCTGCAAGGGGCACCGTTTTAGGCTAGCAGCACCAAAAATTCAGAGTATCTTTAGGAGGCTCTCCGGATGATACCACCCAGGTTTGGTGAAGTTTGGTTCTGGGGGTCCAAAGTTATGGACTCTCAAAAGTGTAGCCCCCATCTCCTATTAGCTCCCATTGGGGGATGGGGGCACCCCCTTTGGGAGTCCATAACTTTGGATTCCCTGAACCAAACCTCGAATGGTAGCCTAAAAACTGCAGCCCAGAAACTGAAAAAACACTAAACATTAAAAAAACCACAAACCTGAATTTTTTGTGCCCCCCAGACGTGCGCCCGGTGCAACGTGCACCCCCTGCCTCCTTGTAGCTTCGCATCTGGCTTTGGGTCAAATGGACTCCAATGAACATGAATGGTGGAAATATATATTTAAGGTACAGGTACTCAGGGACATATCTAGAAAACGGTGCCTAGGGCAAGCACTACTTGAAAGCTGGACCTAGCCAGGCTGAACTGGACCTAGCCAGACTGAGCAGTTGTTCTGCTGGGTTCCAGCTTGATATTGCTGGCTCCACCGCCCCCAGCCAGGCTGAGTTCAGCATCAAATTGAGCACTGGGTCTGCCCAGGTCCAGGTTTATACTGCTGGCTCTGCCCTCAAGCTCCACCCAAGTTCAAAGCCTGCATTTTAAAGCTCAACCCAGCCAGGGTAAGTCAGTGGCATACCACCCATGGGGGCAGGTGGGGTCAAATGACCCTGAGTGCAACAGCGGGGGGGGGCTGGAAAGTCGCCCCCTCCTCCCTCACCCCGACCCAGAGTTGGGTTGGCACAGGGGAAGTGCCTAAAGACAGACCCTGCCTGCTGCCAGGAGCCGGCCTGCTGCTGCGGTGCCCGTCCAAGCCACCTCCTTCCCTCCCCAGGCCCTCGGGGGTGTCTTGGAAGGGCACCACGGTGGCAGGCCAGCTCCTGGGCCACCCGCTGCAGCACCCCTTGTCTCCTTGCAGGCCAACTTCTGCCCTCCCCGTCTGAGCTGCCCCTGAGCCCCACCTCCAAGCTGGGAGGTGGGGGCTAGCCTGGAGCAGGTGTTGTCCCTGGGCGCCATTTCCCCCCAACATGCCTCTGATTAAAGTGGCCCACGCTGCCCCTGGTGAGCCCAGTTGAATGCTGATCTCAGTCTGGCTGGGTTCAGTGTTCAACTGTGTGCCCTGCCTCCAAACTCCATATGTAGCTTGGGCCAGGGCACAGATCAACAATAGTCACTCAGAGGATTCGGGGTGCACGTTGGTGCCCCCTTGAAGGGGTGCTGCCCAGGGCATGGCTCTGTGGGTGCTGAAACAAGCCCAGCATTTTGGAAAATTTCATTTCACAACACAACAGCAATTGCATGTCGGTCAGATGTTTGAATCGTTATTTATGTCCCCAGGAATGTCAAAGGAAAGAAAAGAACAACTTGGGGCTCAACTCCTTATGGATCCATCTGTGAATAGCCTTTTATTTCCTTTTGCAAATGAGGCCTCTGGGATCACTTTATTAAACAGGAGACTGGCATGAGAATAGGGGAAAACTTTAATCCCTTCCTCTCCTTCCTCCCCTGCCATTTTCTGACAAGAAAACTTTTCCCCGTCTGGGGGAAGATAAATGCCCATCCATTTTTCCAGCAGGAAGAAAAGTAATTTGGAAGAGTGGTTTTTTTCCAATCAGAATAAACATTTCTCATCAAAAAAGCCACTCCTTCAAATTACCCCCCCCCCCAATACACACACATCTTTTTTCCTCTTTCAACTCTACTCATGTCAGCAAGACCTTCCATGGGAGCCCACCTGCAAATAGACAAAAGCAACAATTGCCTGTATCCATGCTTTCTCCATTGTGGCTTCTGCCTTGTGAACTGGCCCAGTTGAGGAGGTCAGGAAAGTTCTCATTCTCCTGGCCTTTGCAAACTACTCAAAACTGAATTATTTGTGAGGGCTTTTCTTTGCAGGCAATAAAGCTGCACAGTGCAAAATAGTTCACATATTTCCGTGGCGAACTACCAATGGGGACATGGGGTATCCCATGTCCCCCGGTGCATGCCATTTGATCATGTGGGGGGGGCACCGGGCTCTGGCTGGGTCCTTGCAGGACTCACCCGGCGCCCAGCAGCTCCCTCCGTGCTACTCAGGCGAGCGCCATGCACTCCCTGATGATAGGGAGGCTGGCTGCAGCCGCAGTGCCCAACCGAGCTGCCTGATATTGAGCCATGGCCACAGGCCAGCTCCTACTTGAGAGTCGACCTCCCTGTCAGTAGGGAGGCCAGGAAGGCAGGAGCTGGCCTCAGGTGCCCACCTGAGGTGTGATCCGCAGCCACAGCCTGACTCTCGGGCAGGAGCCAGCCTGCAGCCCGTGGCTCAATAATGAGCGGCTCAGGCTGGCACCTGAGGCCGGCTCCTGTCCTCCTTGCTGACAGGGAGTCCGGCTCTTGGGCAGGAGTTAGCCTACAGTTGCAACACCCACCTGAGCTGCCCACCTGAGCCACCCACTGCCAGGACTGGCCCCATCAGCTAAGGTATGTGGGGCATGGGAGGCCACGGGGGCAGTGGGAGGGTGCCCTGAGCAGGTGTTGCCCTGGGTGCTATTTCCCCCGGTACCCCTCTGACATATATTTAGATAAATGATTGGGACTAGTGGTCTATACTGCTGAATGTAGTATATAGTTGGGGTCCTGTTATGTCCTTTCTATACCATTTAATGTGTCATGTCAGTACGTATGCTATGCCCCAGTTTCTTTCTGGTGACTTCAGACTTCTGATATCCAAAACATTAGTTGTTGAAAGTTCCATTTTGTTGATTACACTGACTCACTATGTGTGATGCACTTTGAGTCCCTGTGACAAAGGCAGGCTATAAATAACAGGAATAAATACATAAATGAAATAAAACTATCCTTGAGACTGTGTTTGCAAAAATAGAAATAATTTAAAATAGAAGAAAAAACTATATATAAGTTTAATGTATTGTCGAAGTTTATATATAAGTTTATATATCTTTATCAAGTTTATACTTGATAAAGATGGTGAGAAACTAACTTCCAGTCCAATCCAGATGGGGTCTCTCATGCAAAAACTCTTAGGAATATTAAAGACCCCAAATGTCTTCCCAATAAAGATACACCAATGAATTGATTGATTGATTGATTGATTGATTGATTGATTGATTGATTGATTGATTGATTGAATTGTCATCAAGTTGCAGCCTGATTCAACTGGTTCTGGTGGGTTTTCCGGGCTGTGTGGCTGTGGTCTGAAAGGAAGAGTGACACAGTGTGTAACAGACTTCCCTCTGTAATACACCTCTGAAGATGCCAGCCACAGCTGCAGGCAAAACGTTAGGAATAAGATCTACCAGACCACGGCCACACAGCCCGGAAAACCCATCAGAACCAGATTGATTGATTGATTGATTGATTGATTGATTGATTGATTGATTGATTGTCATCAAGTTGCAGCCAACTTATGGCGACTCGGTAGGGTTTTCAAGACCAGAAACATCAAAGTACTAAACAAGACTAACCCTGCTTAGCTTCCAGTACCTGACAAGACTGGACTACCATTAGCAACAATAAAATACGATTTCATATATATTTTAATGTCAAAAATGAGATTATTTAATGATAACCTCAGGTTACAGTACAATGTAATAGGGATCTATTTGTCAGATTAGTCAAGTGTCTTTTTTCAGTCTTAAAAGGCTGTGGAGATATTTTTCCCCTAAACTCTCCACATAGATGCAGACTCCAAAGTGAGGTGTATATTTTCCGGGGGGGTGGGGGGCTCAAATTCCTGCAGGGCTGCAACTAAGAATTAACTCTCCTGGCTGTTTGTTCAACTGGAACTAGCTCAATTGGCTGATGTGCCAGTTGAGACACCATCCACAGCCACTGAGCAAGCCAATTTTATCTCTGCGTGACGACCCTTAACCTGGGGCTATGGACATTGTGCTGCAGTGTGTGATGAGAAGAGAAAGGAATGGATGTTTGTGAGAAATACAGTTCTAGGTTCTTCAGATGTCTGAGTCCTTCTGGTTGCCTTCTTCACCTGTGCCAGCTGAAAGTGATGGAATCACAGCACTCAGCCAGGGCAGACTGGGCTGGGGTGGACTGGCCATCACATTTAAAGGAAAATTTCCTGATAGGCTGCTGCTTTGGGGAGCCACTTGAGGTCTGGAGCAAGCAGTCAACCCCAATATCTCTGCCATCACCATAGAGGCTACTTGGCTTCATTGGCAACATTGATCATCATCAGGTCACCAGTTGCCTTCTCCTGCAGTGCTGTTATTTTGCAGGAAGAAACAATGACTGGGCCTATTTTTACTGCTTCTGTAGAGCCTCCTGGACAATTTTACCTTCCTAGTTCACCCGGGGAACTCAGATCAGAGACCGGGGATGGCTAAATCCTTGCACTTATGCCTGAAGGTCAAGAGGAGTCTGTGCCTTAGGCAGAACACGTAGACAAGAGCCTATCAGAAAACCAGAACTTCTACCAGCAAAGTTGTTGGGAGCCAGTCTTGTTTTCATTTTTGGCTAAAGATCCAGTTGAGATTACCATCTCAATATGAAAAGCCAGATCCCTGAATTTATGAATAAACAGCTTGACTGGAATCAATATGGAGATGTGTCAGCTGCCTCCCCATTTTGATGCCTCTCATCCTTTGGCAGAACTCTGGGTACCTTTGGCGGGTTCTCAAAGCAAAGCAGCTGCAAAGCTTGGCCAGGATCTAGAATTACAAAAAAGGAACTTGTCAGTTATTATTGGAGTGAAAGCAAGTTAAATACTAATTCTTACCACCCCAGGGATCAAAAGGTTAGGAGAAGGCCATAGAGGTTGGCCCTGCATTTGCAGAACTTTAAAATGTCAAAGCTGTTAACATCAACATCTCCAAGGTCACCTGAGACAATTTATTCATCCCATGACTAACTTTTATTTCAATTAAGTCTTTTTTGCATAAGAGAATGTTTTTGGAATGTTTGGCTCAGTATTAGGAGGAAAATTGCCTTGACTTGGATGGCCTAGACCAGTGGTAGCGAACCTATGGCACTCCAGATGTTCATGGACTACAATTCCCTTGCCAGCATGGCCAATTGATGCAAATTGTAGTCCATGAACATCTGGTGTGCCAAAGGTTCGCCACCATGGGCCTAGGTAGCCCAACCTCAGAAGCTAATCAGGGTCAGCCATGGTTTAGTACTTGGATGGGAGACCTCCGGGGAAGTCTAGGGTGATGTCTAAACATGCCTTGAACGCCCCATGAGTGACCATCATAAGTCAACTGCAGCTTGACAACACTTTCCATTGTTGAGACAATATACACTTGATTGTTCAGACTAAGGGATTTGGGAGCTGTTGCTAAACTGAGTGGTTTACAATGCATGTTTCAGGAGATGCTGGATCACAGACGCGCACACATTTCATTTCCTCTATTGGCATAGCAAGTGAATAGGGTGTCAGGCAAGGCTCGATATTCTTCCCCCACCCCACCCACAGTGAAGCTGTATAGTCTCTTGTGCAAACAGCAGCATTGAACAGTTTTTTAAAAAATTAATTCATGCGGAATTCTATCTCCTGTGGCTGAGAAGACCACTGTGTAGTCAATACCACTTCAGATTCCATGATAGGGGATAGTTGGACAAGACTACCAACAACCAGAAAGTACAACTTACATCCCAATTTGGGGGTGGGGGGATGTAGTTTTGCAGCGACCAGAGACAGTGCAGTCCAGGTGCCTCCAAAGAGGTTCCTAGTGGCACGCACAGAGAGGTAAAAAAAAGGGAAATGTCCTCAGCCACCCTAAAACTCCCCTATGCAGCCCAGTGGACTGTTCCACACTTTTAGCTGACATGAATCAATGCCAGCACAGTGGCCTCAATAGCGCCCGGGTGACTCAAAGCCAAGCCGAGTCACAGTGGTATAACAACCACTTATGCCATGTAGACTGGCAATGATGTCGAGGTCACACCGGCTCTGTAGCCCTTTTGCCCCTCCCCCTATGGATTGCACTGAGGCTGCAGTCCTACAAGTGCTTGTCTTGGAGAAAACCCCATTGAACCCATTAGGGCATAGGTGTCAAACTTGCAGCCCTCCAGATGTTATGGACTACAGTTCCCATCATCCCCTGTCAGCATGATGCTGGCAGGGGGTGATGGGAACTGTAGTCTATAACATCTGGAGGGCCACGAGTTTGACACGTGTGCATTCGGGCCTGCTTCTGAATAAACATGCACAGGGTTTCATGCTTAGGTGCTCGGCATCACTCGGCATCACTCCTAATAGAACCAAATGAATTTTATCAAAGAAGTAACTGCAACTAGGTTGAATTTACCTGATTATACTGAACACAGTTTGGATTACGTTAGCTCTACTCATGGTGAATCTGTCCCCTTCCCTGGTGGCTGTGCTCCCCGATGGTGGAAAGTGTCATCAAGTCACAGCTGACTTATGAGGACCCTGCAGAGTTTTTGAGGAAGAGAGGTTCAAAGGTGGTTTGCTATTGCCTGCCTCTGGCCTGTTCTGCACGGGGCAAAAGCAGTGGTGTAAGGATGGTAAAAACACCGTTTTGGGGGAGAACTTTGCACAGCCACCGCTGCTGAAACAAAGCTGCAACATTCTATTTCCCCCAAACCAGCGTAATCGTTAAACTAGTGATTCTTTCCAAAAACACTGTTCTGCAGCTGCTGCCGCGCAAATGGCCAGGCAGGAGATGCTTCTGCTCCTGCCACGCTTCTGGGTTTAAAAAAATTCCCGGCTCACTTATGCGTAGCCACACAGGCACACAGGGTCTTACTGAGGTATCGCGGGATGTCAGCATGGCTGTGGAGGTTCATGTGTGCATTTCTGCATAGCTGCGCAGAAGTGGGCAACCAACGAAAAGAAATGCTGCGCCGCCATGCGAAGGCCCGCAGCCCAGCTGATTTGCATGCTGTCCACGGGACGCCCAACCATGCAAACGCTCCAAGGCACCAGCATTTTCATTTACATCGACTACACTCTGCTTTTATTTGCCTGTGTGGAACAGGCCTCTGTCTCTGTCCTTGCTCGTCTCCCATCCAAATACTAACCAGGACTGAACCTGCTTAGCTGATGAGATAGGGATAGCCTGGGCCATCCAGCTCAGCTGCTGTGCTCCCTAAGAGCAGTTTTCCCCCCAACTGTAGGAAGTGGTGCCTGGTTTTTTTTAGGGAACATTTTTATGTGGCTTTTATTCTCTGATGTTGTTTCTTGCGCTGTCTCCCTCTAGTGGATTGATGAGGTGTGTGTAGGCTGTATAGATAAGCCAAAGAGGCCTTCTGTATTGTTTGGGCATGCACAGACACTAGAAAAAAATACATGAAAATGTAAAAAAAAAAAAAAGACAGGGGGAATAGGGAAATAACCGAGGGAGGGAGGACAAAAATGCATAACTGGGTGGGTTAATGCACACAATTGGGCAGTGCAAGAGGGAAGGAAGATGCAGGCCATGGTGGGGAGGTTCTCTTTCCCCCGTAGTTTGCATCCTCGCAGGTCCCGTCTTCTCACTCTTTCTTTATATTTATTTATTTACTTCATTTATACCCTGTCTTTCTCCCCCAAGGGGACCCAAAGCAACTTATGTCAGTCTCCTTTTCTCGGCATTATCCTCACAACAACCCTGGGAGGTAGGTTCGACAGAGAGCGTGTGACCGGCCCAAGATCCCCAGCAAGCTTCCACAGCAATGTAGGAATTCAAACCTGGTTCTTCCAACTTCTAGTCCAACAGTCTAGCTCAGGGGTCTGCAACCTGCGGCTCTCCAGATGTTCATGGACTACAAAATGTATGGCCATATTCTACATTCCGCCCCCCCCCACCTGCATGGGTCCAAGTTGGCCTGTGTCAGCATACCCTGGTGTGGGGCATCTACCACAGACCAGGCCTTCTGGTCAGGCTAGCTGCTGCCAAAATCTTGCCCATATGCCTTCCCTGCCACCTGTCTGCTTGGCCTTCCCCCTCTTGCCTGTTTGGCACTCCAGCATCCATCCTTGCCACATGCACCACCCAGCATCATGGGGAAGGGCATGCAGGTGATATTTAGGGAAGTGGTGGCATTCAGGGAAGCAACAGTAGCAGCCCTCTCCAGCTGCGCACTGGCCCAACCGGCAGAGACTGTCCATGTGGGAAGAGGAAGGATATAGGCAAGTGGGTAAGAAGGAAAGTGGGGGGGGGGGTCTGGTGGGGGGCAGAGGAAGAGAGAGGGACCCTGGGCAGACTCTAGCCAGGTCCCTCCAAAACCTGCACTGACCCTGATCCTAGTGCAAAAAGAATTCCTCTAGGGCAGCCTGATTACATTCTTGACTCCTTTACACTCCCGGTCCCTTGTTTTCTAAACTTGCCTGGCATATTTCCATCCCCCCTCCCCCCCGCTTTCTCCTTCTCTCATCAGTATTCAGCTCATTCTGGTCCCATTATTATCATCCATATTTCACGGGTGCAAAGCAGGAGAAAGGTGCCTGCATTCCAGCTGGTGCTCCAGACTGTGGATTCCAGCTCAGCTCCCTGAAGGGAAGGCTTCATTGTCTGCCTGCCGAACCAGGAACGCACAGCAATCCAGTCTGTATTACAGCCAAGGGACTAAAGAAGATGTGGATGGATGGATCTGGCTTGTCTTCATTTTCATATATATTAGTTCTCTCCATCTGTCTATATACTGTTTGTGACCTCATATTGGAGAATGTGTAAATAAAGGGCAGGAAAGGGTATGGTTTGGCAAGACCAGAGGCCTCTTTTATCACTGGGAGAGACCTTCCTTCCTTTGACCTAAAAAGTGAGACATTGAAGCAACCCCTTCTACCTCCCCTCCCACCTTCTAACTGGGATCAGGGGTGTAACTGCCCGGGGACAAGGGGTAACCTTGGGCACAACTAATCTGGTCACATGGACAAGGGGTAACCTCTGGGCACAACT
>NC_059427.1:153212521-153255963 GCF_021028975.2 Sphaerodactylus townsendi | reverse complement strand
GTTGTGCCCAGAGGTTACCCCTTGTCCATGTGACCAGATTAGTTGTGCCCAAGGTTACCCCTTGTCCCCGGGCAGTTACACCCCTGATCCCAGTTAGAAGGTGGGAGGGGAGGTAGAAGGGGTTGCTTCAATGTCTCACTTTTTAGGTCAAAGGAAGGAAGGTCTCTCCCAGTGATAAAAGAGGCCTCTGGTCTTGCCAAACCATACCCTTTCCTGCCCTTTATTTACACATTCTCCAATATGAGGTCACAAACAGTATATAGACAGATGGAGAGAACTAATATATATGAAAATGAAGACAAGCCAGATCCATCCATCCACATCTTCTTTAGTCCCTTGGCTGTAATACAGACTGGATTGCTGCGCGTTCCTGGTTCGGCAGGCAGACAATGAAGCCTTCCCTTCAGGGAGCTGAGCTGGAACCCACAGTCTGGAGCACCAGCTGGAATGCAGGCACCTTTCTCCTGCTTTGCACCCGTGAAATATGGATGATAATAATGGGACCAGAATGAGCTGAATACTGATGAGAGAAGGAGAAAGCGGGGGGGGGGGGGAGAATGGAAATATGCCAGGCAAGTTTAGAAAACAAGGGACCGGGAGTGTAAAGGAGTCAAGAATGTAATCAGGCTGCCCTAGAGGAATTCTTTTTGCACTAGGATCAGGGCCAGTGCAGGTTTTGGAGGGACCTGGATAGAGCCTGCCCAGGGTCCCTCTCTCTTCCTCTGCCCCCCACCAGACCCCCCACCACTTTCCTTTTTACCCACCTGCCTATATCCTTCCTCTTCCCACATGGACAGTCTCTGCCGGTTGGGCCAGTGCGCAGCTGGAGAGGGCTGCTACTGTTGCTTCCCTGAATGCCACCACTTCCCTAAATATCACCTGCATGCCCTTCCCCATGATGCTGGGTGGTGCATGTGGCAAGGATGGATGCTGGAGTGCCAAACAGGCAAGAGGGGGAAGGCCAAGCAGACAGGTGGCAGAGAGGGTATATGGGCAAGATTTTGGCAGCAGCTAGCCTGACCAGAAGGCCTGGTCTGTGGTAGATGCCCCACACCAGGGTATGCTGACACAGGCCAACTTGGACCCATGCAGGTGGGAGCGGCGGAATGTAGAATATGGCCATACATTTTTAGTCCATGAACATCTGGAGAGCTGCAGGTTGCAGACCCCTGGGCTAGACTGTTGGACTAGAAGTTGGAAGAACCAGGTTTGAATTCCTACATTGCTGTGGAAGCTTGCTGGGGATCTTGGGCTGGTCACACGCTCTCTGTCGAACCTACCTCCCAGGGTTGTTGTGAGGATAATGCCGAGAAAAGGAGACTGACATAAGCTGCTTTGGGTCCCCTTGGGAGAGAAAGACAGGGTATAAATGAAGTAAATAAATAAATATAAAGAAAGAATGAGAAGACGGGACCTGCGAGGATGCACACCACAGGGGAAAGAGAACCTCCCAACCATGGCCTGCATCTTCCTTCCCTCTTGCTCTGCCCAATTGTGTGCATTAACTCACCCAGTTATGCATTTTTGTCCTCCCTCCCTCAGTTATTTCCCTATTCCCCCTGTCTTTTTTTTTTTTTTACATTTTCATGTATTTTTTTCTAGTGTCTGTGCATGCCCAAACAATACAGAAGGCCCCTTTGGCTTATCTATACAGCCTACACACACCTCATCAATCCACTAGAGGGAGACAGCGCAAGAAACAACATCAGAGAATAAAAGCCACATAAAAATGTTCCCTAGAAGAAACCAGGCACCAATTCCTACAGTTGGGGGGGAAACTGCTCCTAGGGAGTGCAGGAGCTCAGCTGGATGGCCCAGGCTATCCCTATCTCATCAGATCTCATCAGCTAAGCAGGTTCAGTCCTGGTTAGTATTTGGATGGGAGATGAGCAAGGATCACTACACAGAGGCCTGTTCCGCACAGGAAAATAAAAGCAGAGTGTAGTCGATGTAAATGAAAACGCTGGTGCCTTGGAGCGTTTGCATGGTTGGGCATCCTGTGGACAGCATGCAAATCGGCTGGGCTGCGGGCCTTCACATGGCTGTGCAGCATTTCTTTTCGTTGGTTGGCCATTTCTGCGTAGCTACGCAGAAATGCACACATGAACCTTCACAGCCATGCTGACATCCTGTGATACGCTGGTTTGGGGGAAATAGAATGTTGCAGCTTTGTTTCAGCAGTAGTGGCTGTGCAAAGTTCTCCCCCAAAATGGTGTTTTTACCGTCCTTACACCACTGCTTCTGCCCCGTGCAGAATGGGCCAGAGGCAGGCAATAGCAAACCACCATTGAACCTCTCTTCCTCAAAAACTCTGCAAGGTCCTCATAAGTCGGCTGTGACTTGATGACACTTTCCACCATCGAGGAGCACAGCCACCAGGGAAGGGGACAGATTCACCATGAGTAGAGCTAACGTAATCCAAACTGTGTTCAGTATAATCAGGTAAATTCAACCTAGTTGCAGTTGCTTCTTTGATAAAATTCATTTGGTTCTATTAGGAGTGATGATGAGTGATGCCAAGCACCTAAGCATGAAACCCTCTGCATGTTTATTCAGAAGCAGGCCCTAATGCATACATGTCAAACTCACAGCCGTCCAGATGTTATGGACTACAGTTCCCATTGATGATGGGAACTGTAGTCCACAACATCTGGAGGGCTGCAAGTTTGACACCTATGCCCTAATGGGTTCAATGGGGTTTTCTCCGAGACAAGCACTTGTAGGACTGCAGCCTCAGTGCAATCCATAGGGGGAGGGGCAAAAGGGCTACAGAGCCGGTGCGACCTCAACATCATTGCCAGTTTATGTGGCATAAGTGGTTGTTATACCAATGTGACTCGGCTTGGCTTTGAGTCACCCGAGCGCTATTGAGGCCACTGTGCTGGCATTGATTCAGGTCAACTAAAAGTGTGGAACAGTCCACTGGGCTGCTTAGGGGAGTTTTAGGGTGGCTGGGGACATTTCTCTTTTTTTCCTCTCTGTGCATGCCACTAGGAACCTGGACTGCACTGTCTCCGGTCATTGCAAAACTACATCCCCCACCCCCGAATTGGGCTGTAAGTTGTACTTTCTGGTTGTTGGTAGTCTTATCCAACTATCCCCTATCATGGCATCTGCAGTGGTATTGACTACATAGTGGTCTTCTCAGTCACAGGAGATAGAATTCTGCATGAATTAATTTTTTTAAAAAACTGTTCAATGCTGCTGTTTGCACAAGGGACTATACAGCTTCACTGTGGGTGGGGGTGGGGGAGAATATCGAACCTTGCCTGAGACCCTATTCACTTGCTATGCCAATAAAGGAAATGAAATGTGCGCGCCTCTGTGATCCAGCATCTCCTGAAACTTGCATTGCAAACCACCCAGTTTAGCAACAGCTCCCAAATCCCTTAGTCTGAACAATCAAGTGTATATTGTCTCAACAATGGAAAGTGTTGTCAAGCTGCAGTTGTCAAGCTGTATGATGGCCACTCATGGGGCATTCAAGGCATGTTTAGACATCACCCTAGACTTCCCCGGAGGTCTCCCATCGAAGTACTAAACCATGGCTGACCCTGATTAGCTTCTGAGGTTGGGCTACCTAGGCCCATGGTGGTGAACCTATGGCACTCCAGATGTTCATGGACTACAATTCCCATCAATTGGCCATGCTGGCAGGGGCTGATGGGAATTGTAGTCCATGAACATCAGGAGTGCCATAGGTTCGCTACCACTGGTCTAGGCCATCCAAGTCAAGGCAATTTTTCTCCTAATACTGAGCCAAACATTCCAAAGAACATTTCCTTATGCAAAAAAGACTTAATTGAAAGAAAAGTTAGTCATGGGATGAATAAATTGTCTCAGGTGACCTTGGAGATGTTGATGTTAACAGCTTTGCCATTTTAAAATTCTGCAAATGCAGGGCCAACCTCTATGGCCTTCTCCTAACCTTTCGATCCCTGGGGTGGTAAGAATTAGTATTTAACTTGCTTTCACTCCAATAAAAACTGACAAGTTCCTTTTTTGTAATTCTAGATCCTGGCCAAGCTTTGAAGCTGCTTTGCTTTGAGAACCCGCCAAAGGTGCAGAGTTCTGCCAAAGGATGAGAGGCATCAAGAATGGGGAGGCAGCTGACACATCTCCATACTGATTCCAGTCAAGCTGTTTATTCATAAATTCAGGGATCTGGCTTTTCATATTGAGATTGTAATCTCATCTGGATCTTTAGCCAAAAATGAAAACAAGATTGGCTCACAACAACTTTGCTGGTAGAAGATCTGGCTTTCTGATAGGCTCTTGTCTACGTGTTCTGCCTAAGGCACAGACTCCACTTGACCTTCAGGCATAAGTGCAAGGATTTAGCCATCCTCGGTCTCTGATCTGAGTTCCCCGGGTGAACTAGGAAGGTAAGTATCCAGGAGGCTCTACAGAAGCAGTAAAAAATAGGCCCAGTCATTGTTTCTTCCTGCAAAATAACAGCACTGCAGGAGAAGGCAACTGGTGACCTGATGATGATCAATGTTGCCAATGAAGCCAAGTAGCCTCTATGGTGATGGCAGAGATATTGGGGTTGACTGCTTGCTCCAGACCTCAAGTGGCCCCCCAAAACAGCAGCCTATCAGGAAATTTTCCTTTAAATGTGATGGCCAGTCCACCCCAGCCCAGTCTGCCCTGGCTGAGTGCTGTGATTCCATCACTTTCAGCTGGCACAGGTGAAGAAGGCAACCAGAAGGACTCAGACATCTGAAGAACCTAGAACTGTATTTCTCACAAGTATCCATTCCTTTCTCTTCTCATCACACACTGCAGCACAATGTCCATAGCCCCAGGTTAAGGGACGCCACGCAGAGATGCAATTGGCTTGCTCAGTGGCTGTGGATGGTGTCTCAACTGGCACATCAGCCAACTGTGCTAGTTCCAGTTGAACAAACAGCCAGGAGAGTTAGTTCTTAGTTGCAGCCCTGCAGGAATTTGAGCCCCTCACCCCCCATGAAAATATAAACCTCACTTTGGAGTCTGCATCTATGTGGAAATAGTGGTGAGTTTAGGGGAAAAATATCTCCACAGCCTTTTAAGACTGAAAAAAGACACTTGACTAATCTGACAAATAGATCCCTATTACATTGTACTTTAACCTGAGGTTATCATTAAATAATCTCATTTTTTACATTAAAATATATATGAAATCGTATTTTATTGTTGCTAATGGTAGTCCAGTCTTGTCAGGTACTGGAAGCTAAGCAGGGTTAGTCTTGTTTAGCACTTTGATGTTTCTGGTCTTGAAAACCCTACCGAGTCGCCATAAGTTGGCTGCAACTTGATGACAATCAATCAATCAATCAATCAATCAATCAATCAATCAATCAATCAATCAATCAATCAATCAGGTTCTGATGGGTTTTCTGGGCTGTGTGGCTGTGGTCTGGTGGATCTTATTCCTAACGTTTTGCCTGCATCTGTGGCTGGCATCTTCAGAGGTGTATCACAGAGGGAAGTCTGTTACACACTGTGTCACTCTTCCTTTCAGACCACAGCCACACAGCCCGGAAAACCCACCAGAACCAGTTGAATCAGGCTGCAACTTGATGACAATTCAATCAATCAATCAATCAATCAATCAATCAATCAATCAATCAATCAATCAATCAATTCATTGGTGTATCTTTATTGGGAAGACATTTGGGGTCTTTAATATTCCTAAGAGTTTTTGCATGAGAGACCCCATCTGGATTGGACTGGAAGTTAGTTTCTCACCATCTTTATCAAGTATAAACTTGATAAAGATATATAAACTTATATATAAACTTCGACAATACATTAAACTTATATATAGTTTTTTCTTCTATTTTAAATTATTTCTATTTTTGCAAACACAGTCTCAAGGATAGTTTTATTTCATTTATGTATTTATTCCTGTTATTTATAGCCTGCCTTTGTCACAGGGACTCAAAGTGCATCACACATAGTGAGTCAGTGTAATCAACAAAATGGAACTTTCAACAACTAATGTTTTGGATATCAGAAGTCTGAAGTCACCAGAAAGAAACTGGGGCATAGCATACGTACTGACATGACACATTAAATGGTATAGAAAGGACATAACAGGACCCCAACTATATACTACATTCAGCAGTATAGACCACTAGTCCCAATCATTTATCTAAATATATGTCAGAGGGGTACCGGGGGAAATAGCACCCAGGGCAACACCTGCTCAGGGCACCCTCCCACTGCCCCCGTGGCCTCCCATGCCCCACATACCTTAGCTGATGGGGCCAGTCCTGGCAGTGGGTGGCTCAGGTGGGCAGCTCAGGTGGGTGTTGCAACTGTAGGCTAACTCCTGCCCAAGAGCCGGACTCCCTGTCAGCAAGGAGGACAGGAGCCGGCCTCAGGTGCCAGCCTGAGCCGCTCATTATTGAGCCACGGGCTGCAGGCTGGCTCCTGCCCGAGAGTCAGGCTGTGGCTGCGGATCACACCTCAGGTGGGCACCTGAGGCCAGCTCCTGCCTTCCTGGCCTCCCTACTGACAGGGAGGTCGACTCTCAAGTAGGAGCTGGCCTGTGGCCATGGCTCAATATCAGGCAGCTCGGTTGGGCACTGCGGCTGCAGCCAGCCTCCCTATCATCAGGGAGTGCATGGCGCTCGCCTGAGTAGCACGGAGGGAGCTGCTGGGCGCCGGGTGAGTCCTGCAAGGACCCAGCCAGAGCCCGGTGCCCCCCCCACATGATCAAATGGCATGCACCGGGGGACATGGGATACCCCATGTCCCCATTGGTAGTTCGCCACGGAAATATGTGAACTATTTTGCACTGTGCAGCTTTATTGCCTGCAAAGAAAAGCCCTCACAAATAATTCAGTTTTGAGTAGTTTGCAAAGGCCAGGAGAATGAGAACTTTCCTGACCTCCTCAACTGGGCCAGTTCACAAGGCAGAAGCCACAATGGAGAAAGCATGGATACAGGCAATTGTTGCTTTTGTCTATTTGCAGGTGGGCTCCCATGGAAGGTCTTGCTGACATGAGTAGAGTTGAAAGAGGAAAAAAGATGTGTGTGTATTGGGGGGGGGGGTAATTTGAAGGAGTGGCTTTTTTGATGAGAAATGTTTATTCTGATTGGAAAAAAACCACTCTTCCAAATTACTTTTCTTCCTGCTGGAAAAATGGATGGGCATTTATCTTCCCCCAGACGGGGAAAAGTTTTCTTGTCAGAAAATGGCAGGGGAGGAAGGAGAGGAAGGGATTAAAGTTTTCCCCTATTCTCATGCCAGTCTCCTGTTTAATAAAGTGATCCCAGAGGCCTCATTTGCAAAAGGAAATAAAAGGCTATTCACAGATGGATCCATAAGGAGTTGAGCCCCAAGTTGTTCTTTTCTTTCCTTTGACATTCCTGGGGACATAAATAACGATTCAAACATCTGACCGACATGCAATTGCTGTTGTGTTGTGAAATGAAATTTTCCAAAATGCTGGGCTTGTTTCAGCACCCACAGAGCCATGCCCTGGGCAGCACCCCTTCAAGGGGGCACCAACGTGCACCCCGAATCCTCTGAGTGACTATTGTTGATCTGTGCCCTGGCCCAAGCTACATATGGAGTTTGGAGGCAGGGCACACAGTTGAACACTGAACCCAGCCAGACTGAGATCAGCATTCAACTGGGCTCACCAGGGGCAGCGTGGGCCACTTTAATCAGAGGCATGTTGGGGGGGAAATGGCGCCCAGGGACAACACCTGCTCCAGGCTAGCCCCCACCTCCCAGCTTGGAGGTGGGGCTCAGGGGCAGCTCAGACGGGGAGGGCAGAAGTTGGCCTGCAAGGAGACAAGGGGTGCTGCAGCGGGTGGCCCAGGAGCTGGCCTGCCACCGTGGTGCCCTTCCAAGACACCCCCGAGGGCCTGGGGAGGGAAGGAGGTGGCTTGGACGGGCACCGCAGCAGCAGGCCGGCTCCTGGCAGCAGGCAGGGTCTGTCTTTAGGCACTTCCCCTGTGCCAACCCAACTCTGGGTCGGGGTGAGGGAGGAGGGGGCGACTTTCCAGCCCCCCCCCGCTGTTGCACTCAGGGTCATTTGACCCCACCTGCCCCCATGGGTGGTATGCCACTGACTTACCCTGGCTGGGTTGAGCTTTAAAATGCAGGCTTTGAACTTGGGTGGAGCTTGAGGGCAGAGCCAGCAGTATAAACCTGGACCTGGGCAGACCCAGTGCTCAATTTGATGCTGAACTCAGCCTGGCTGGGGGCGGTGGAGCCAGCAATATCAAGCTGGAACCCAGCAGAACAACTGCTCAGTCTGGCTAGGTCCAGTTCAGCCTGGCTAGGTCCAGCTTTCAAGTAGTGCTTGCCCTAGGCACCGTTTTCTAGATATGTCCCTGAGTACCTGTACCTTAAATATATATTTCCACCATTCATGTTCATTGGAGTCCATTTGACCCAAAGCCAGATGCGAAGCTACAAGGAGGCAGGGGGTGCACGTTGCACCGGGCGCACGTCTGGGGGGCACAAAAAATTCAGGTTTGTGGTTTTTTTAATGTTTAGTGTTTTTTCAGTTTCTGGGCTGCAGTTTTTAGGCTACCATTCGAGGTTTGGTTCAGGGAATCCAAAGTTATGGACTCCCAAAGGGGGTGCCCCCATCCCCCAATGGGAGCTAATAGGAGATGGGGGCTACACTTTTGAGAGTCCATAACTTTGGACCCCCAGAACCAAACTTCACCAAACCTGGGTGGTATCATCCGGAGAGCCTCCTAAAGATACTCTGAATTTTTGGTGCTGCTAGCCTAAAACGGTGCCCCTTGCAGGCCAAAAACTGGAAAAACACTAAAAATACAAAAACCACAAATGAACATCGGGGTGGGGGGGGGGCACAAAACTCAGATTTTGCATCGGGCTCCATTTTCCCTAGCTATGCTTCTGCCCAAAGTCCTTCTACTGAAACCATCAAACAATGACCAAATCAAATGTGTGTGTGCAGGAGCATTTGAAAGACTATTGAATAAAGCCACAGTATTCCCCACTACATCACACAGGTATGAAAGTTGGACAATGAAGAAAGCTGACAGGAACAAAGTAGATTCCTTTGGACTGTGGCATTGGAGACCTTTACAAATACCATGGACCACAAAAAGACAAAATCAAGATAAATCCCAGAGGAGAGTTTTGGCTACTGCAAGATGTAATGTGCTGCCATCAGCTCTCCTGGAGGGAAGATTTAAGAATATAGAACATTGTAAAATGGTTTGTTCTTGTGATCTGGTTATAGTTGAAACACTTGACCATTCTCTGTTTGTATGCCCTAAATATGATAAGATACACACGAAATATATGAATTCTATTTTCTTGCAATGTTCTCAGTGGCAAGAGTATTACAAGATACCCAACCTCCTGAACAGCTCTGATGCACTCTTTTGGGAGACTGTTGCAAATTTTATACTGGAAATTAGTAATTTTAACTTGTTTGTTGTTGTTGTTGACAAAATCAAGATCAAATCAAACATGAACTCTTGCTAGAAACCAAAATGACTTAATCAACTCTATCATACTTTGGCTACTTTATGAGAAGACAAGACTCATTAAATGAGCAAAAGTTTTAGGCAGCAGATAACAGGGGAAGACCCAGTATGAGATGGACTGACTCTATCGAAGAAGCCACATCCCTCAGCTTGCAAGACCTGAGCAAGGCTGTTAATGACAGGCCATTTGGAGGACATGGATTCATAGGGTCATCATAATGAGTCAAAAGCAACCTGATGGCACTTAACACACTGTATTGGAGACATATTCATGGTACATGGGGAAGGATGTGTGAGATTATTGGTTGGGATCTTCAGTTGGGTTGCAGAGGCCCTTCTGAAAAATCATGAGCCCTTATAGAGCTGCCTTACACATGCAGAGGGCAAAGGTGCCTCACTTCTTGCCATTCTTTGCATCAGATAAACAGCAGGACAGTGAAACGAGGCCACTTGGTAGAAGAAAGGATTCCTCCATGACCCTGACCTACAACCCCAGTTATGGAACTCCCGGAGTGTGATACAGTGGAGCTCCATAAACATGACATTCCATAACTTTCATCCCATTACTATTCTGCCTTGACAGTGAGATACCATGTCATTTCTGGGGTCTACACAAAACAGCCCTCTCAGCCAGTGCTAAATAACGGTTAATTGGAAGGAGGCAAAGCAGTCCCCTGTCTGGAGAAATATCATTTCTAAGAGGGAAAGATTTGCTATTTCATTCAAGAGAAGAGCAAAGTGAGAACCAGCAGCTGGGAGAGGAAGCTGGATAGTTTCCAATCTAAGATAATGACACAAATCACCAAGGGTGATTAACCATTGGTGCAAGCTGCTGAGAAAGGAGGGGATTTCCATTCATTTCTACCCCCCAAATCAATATGAAATACCCTCGTAAAAGGGCAGTCAAGAGAGATAATCCATTTCCTCCCATCGTATAATAAATCCTGGCAGATGCTTATCTGATGCTCCAGCCAAATGAGAGGCCACTTCATATTTGGGCAGCTGAAAAAAAAATCTGTGCTATTCTCACTGATTTCCTTTTCACCCCGTACATGATTTATTATGAGTGCCTGAGGGATTATTCTGATTTTGCTCAATGTGCTTTCAGCTCGCTGAACACACTCAGGTAATTGGCTTACTGTGAGCATCGCAAGTAAAGTCTCTTAGGTTCTACCATTTCTGAATTGACTGTATGAATAAGCTCCTCTTGTCACCTATTGGTCATTTTAAATCAGGAGTCCTCAATCTTGTTGAACAGGTGTTGGGTGCCACAACAAGATGTCTGTCATCAGGTTGGTGAGCCAAATCATAAAATGGCTGCCACAGAGGTTTGATTCAACCATACAATTTCAGGAAGTCCACATAATGTTAGAAGGTCCAATATCAAGCATCCTTCCATTGCGAAGACAGCTGTTTCCACATGAAGACACAAGGGTGAGTCTTCCTGTGTTTTTCCGAAGCACCTTTCAATCCAGTGAAATGGAGGAAGGTCTGGATTTTCACTTTGCTTTCTGAGGGGACGTTCTGAGGAAGCAGCAAGCGGATGCCAAGAAACAAATTGGCAGGGTGATGATGCATCCATGAGCATCACATTGAGCAGTGTTGGCCGCTATGTTAGATCCATGAGATGGTCACCTCTAGGCTGGACTACTGCAAATCGCCCAATGTAAGGCTTCTCTTGGGCCTGCTCTGGAAACTCCAGTTGGTGCAGAATGCAAAAGTGGGTCCTCACGGGGACCCAGTGATGGGCACACATTCAACCTGTGTTTTACTAGCTGCATTGTCTCCAGGTAGAATACTGAGTCAGGTTCAAGGTTCTAGTACTTAGCTATGAAGCCCTAAACAGTCTGGGGCCGTCATGTCGGTGCTACTAGGAGAGCATTACATTCAGATGTCCTCGACCAGGGTGGTGGAACACTCTGCCAGATGAGACCCAGACCCTGCAGGATTTGACACAGTTTCACAGAACTGTTCCACCAGGTATGTGGTTGAGGCAGCAACATCAATGTGGGCCTAATTTCCTTTCCTTTCCCCTCCCCCCTTTTTCATCTTTTTGTCTTTTTTCTTACACTGTGGAATGGGATATAGGACTTTTTAGTTATTTAGTTACTGAACTTTTAACACCATTTGGTCAGAACTATTTTAGTGGACTTAGCTTTTATTGGAGTGAACTGATTTTATTGTATTTTATTTATAGTTGGAAGCCTCTGTGAGCTTGCAAGCAAAAGGGCAACCTATAAATGGAATAAATAAATAAATTTAAGTTCCTGGCACAATTTCTGGGGATTATACAATGCCAAGGATAGATTTTTTTTAAGGTACATTTTATTAAGATTTTTTTGGAAACTAACAACCAAAAGTATACATGGGGGCGGAGGGAGGACCTTCTACTATAAGGGGAAAAGGAAAGGCTCTCAACTTCTTCTAAACTAAATATAAACCCCCTGAAAAATTCACTACTTGCTCTCTAGTTACATACTGTATATACTCGCATATAAGTTGAAATTTTCAGCACATTTTTTTGTGCTGAAAAAGCCCCCCTCGACTTTTACGCGAGTGAGGTGTATTTTAAAAAAATATTTTAGGGTTTTTATTTTGTCAGCCACAAGGGGATGCAGTTTTTAGGTTAGTGGCACCAAAATTTCAGGGTACCATCAGATGACACTCCTGATGATACCAGCCAGGTTTGGTGAAGTTTGGTTCAGGAGGTCCAAAGTTATGGACTCCCAAAGGGGGTGCCCCCGTCCCCCAATGTTTCCAATGGGAGCTAATAGTAGATGGGGCTACATTTTGAGGGTCCATAACTTTGGACCCCTTGAACCAAACTTCACTAAACCTGGGTGGTATCATCAGGATAATCTCTTGCTGATACCAGCCAGGTTGGGTGATGTTTGGTTCAGGGGATCCAGTGGGGATCCAAAGTTATGGATCCCCAAAGTGGGTGCTCCCATCCCCCCTTGTTTCCAATGGAAGCTAACAGTAGATGGGACTACCCTTTTGAGGGTCCATAACTTTGGACCCCCTGAACCAAACTTCACCAAACCTGGGTGGTATCATCTCCTAAAGATACTCTGAAATGTTGGTATTGCTAACATAAACATTCCTCCCCTGACAGGCACCCTCAAATTTCCCCCAGATTCTCCCTTTAAATCACTCCCCCCTTTCTCTTCTGAGTGGATTTAAGGGGAGAATCAGGCTTATAGAGCTAGTTTACTGCTGGGAACTCTTTAGTCCCGCTGCCACAAAAGTTGAAAGTCCCAACTGTGGCGGTGCTGTCCTGGCATCCAAAACAGATGCCCACATGGGAAAGAGGGCCAAGGCATTTCCAGGGGCTGAGCCAACATTAGTTGGCCCCCAACCAGGGTTTGGCCCAGTTGTACCGCAGCTTATGCCACTCTTTTGGGTGGCTTAAGTCCATTGGCCCCATTGGAGAGCTTTCCAGTTTGGGGGAGGGTTTTGTTATTTTTCTGTTATTTTCTCCCTCCTCATGCCTCTGGAAAGCCCTCAGGAGGTGGTAGGGCAGTGCAGCAGTGGTATTCCTGGTCATCTCCACAGTCTGTGTTGGGCTATCAAGCTCCATTAAAATTATCTGCATTGATTGAAATATAAATCAATTTCATCCACTTTATAAAATTCTCTCTAAAATCCACATTTTGTAAAACCTTAACCAAAAAGACCAGATCAAATTGTCAAACACTTTCTCTGCACCTAGAAAAATCAAAGCATCTTATCTTTCATTATGTTTCTCTGCATCTTCCAAAATATTCAATAACATTGTCCTTTAACTATCTTCTAAGTAAAAAAAAATCACTTTGATCTTTATGAATAAACCCTTGTAGAACTACTATCAATCTATCAGCTAAAACTGTGAAAATCTTACAGACATTCAGTATATTGCTACATTATTCATCATATGGGTCTATAATTTCTTGCAAAAATTATATCTTTTGGGGAAAGTACAGCTACAGTGGCCACTTTCCATAACTCTGGCATCGTTCCTCCTTGCAAAATAGCATTCACTGCATTTTGAAGAGGCTGTAAAATTTCATCTTCAAAACACTTATAATACAGTCCTGATAAACCATCGAGACTAGAAACCTTTCCTGGATCAATATTTTTACAACATCTGCCACTTCTCTTATTGTTATAGTGCCACTCAAATCTCTGTTCTGCAATCTTATGCAAGATTTTCTTTTTAGGATATTCATCTTTTTTTTAAATCAGTGGAACCTCTTGGCCTTTATATAAATTCACATAATAGTTGTAAAATGTTCTTTGAACGATCACATTATCTGTTAAAATCTTGTCTCGTAATTTTAGTATTATTTTTTCTCTTTTCTCAATTTATATGCTAATGTTTGTTTGCAATGTCAAAATTCTTTCGCTTTACAAGTTTTATTTCCATTTCTTTTACTGTTGGTATAGGTAACTGTTGTCTGTTGGGCAGTTTTAATCATTAACCTCCTCTAAGATACATTTTCTTTTGTCTAAAATACCTCTTGTAAATGCTTTACTTGCATTCCAAACCTTGCGTATTCTTAATATTATTTCTGGCAATACCAGTCAATTTCAATCTCCCAGCAAAGCAGTAGCTTTCATATGAGTTTATCAATAAGATGTTTATAAAATGCTCCTCGCACTCCTTTGGAGCATAAATTCCCAACATAGTAGTTCTTATCTTAATTAGATTAACTTCCACATCTACCATCATCATCTGTCAATACCAATTTGGGCTCTAAATGTGATTTAATATATAACACCAAACCATTTTTCTTTTTATTACTTGGCTGAGTTAAAATCCTCACCCGAAGATGTTATGGGACAAATATTTTAAATCATTTCCACGAATGTGAGTCTTTTGGAGACAACTTATATCTGTTTTAATTTTTTCAAGTGATTAAATATTTTCCTCCTCTTTTGTGCAGCATTAGCTCTGTTTATATTCCATGTTAAACATGTATAATCCATAGTTAAGCTCCAGATTACTGTCATCCAATCCAGTGTCTTTTTTCTTTTTTCCCAGTCTCAATTTATGTAACTTATTTTTAAATCTTTTTAGCAATTTTTCATGCCTTTTAGATCATAACTAGCCTGAATCTGAGTTGTTTAAAAATAGATATCTTCCAATTTTCCCAGTGAAACATAATCTTTTTCTGTTTTAATTTTTCAGTTAGGAAGGTGTATTGTTTTCTCTTGCATACAGTTCTAATTATTATATCTCTATTGTGTATTTGCAATTATAAATCAAAATTTTGCTGCAAGATTTGATCTATGATTTTCCTTACAAAATTAAAAACAGTGTCCCTTGGGGCCTTTCTTGATGCAGCAAATCTAAAATTTATTCTGTAAATCTTGTTTCCATGTCTTCCTCTAGCAGTGGCATAGTGATTAAGAGCAGGTGTACTCCAATCTGGAGGAACCAAGTTTGATTCCCAGCTCCGCCGCTTGAGCTGTGGAAGCTTATCTGGGGAATTCAGCCTAGCCTGTACACTCCAACACACACACACCAGCTGGGTGACACCAGCTAGTCACAGTTCTTCTGAGCTCTCTCAGCCCCACCTACAAGGGTGTTTGTTGTGAGGGGGGAAGGGAAAGGAGTTTGTAAGCCCTTTTGAGTCTCCTACAGGAGAGAAAGGGGGTATATAAATCCAAACGCCAACTCCTCCTCCTCCTCCTCCTCCTCCTCCTCCTCCTCCTTCTTCTTCTTCGCAACCTCCAAAAGTTTGCCAAGGCTATCATAATCCTTTGTCTAATATCTTCACATGATGTTACAAAGACAGTGCTACATCTCAAATAAAATTCTTTCTCTCTCAACTCCAGTAAAGATCAACTGTTCAATTCTCTTTCTAGTTCAGGGGTCTGCAACCTGCGGCTCTCCAGATGTTCATGGACTACAATTCCCACCAGCATTATAGAACTTTCCATTTTGTTTACTTTGTCATCTGTTTTTCCATTTTTGAGAATCTTTGTTCTTTTGTGGCAAACTTCTCATCCCCCCCCCAAAATGTTTCCTATTTAGTGGTTCTCCAATCAATCCACATTTGTAACATATCAAACCTTAAAGATTTTTCTGGAGTTAGGTCCAAAGATTTGTTTTCTGGTAGACATATTAATTTAACTTCTAACAATTAGTAGTTTTTATAATCAAACAATTCATCAGTCCACTGCAGGTGGAATAAGAAATAAACAGTTCTGTGGTTCAGTACTTACATTCCAGTGATCATCATAGCAACACAGCCTCAGAGGTGTGCCTTTGTTATTTGTAATGTTCCCCTATATCAGACCAAATAACCTATCCATATATATCTGGTGGGCAGCCCCATGCAAGAGGTCAGGCAGCCAGCTGCAATGTCGCAGCTGCTGCACCACTCCCAAAGAGGTTTCCCGGCAACGTGGGGAGACCTGCAAAGCAAAAAAATCTCCCCACTGCCAATAAGCCTCTATGGAGCTTAATAGACTTATGCCACCCAAAAGGGTGTCATAAGTCTGAATTCCTGGCTGCCAGCATAACACAGTGAATGGCCGACTACAACAACAACAACCTTTGTTGGCATTCAATGTTAAAAGTTACAGAGTATTGCACTTTAGGTCATGTATCTTCATAGTGATTGAGAGAAACTGGAATACTTCCACAATTGTTTGAGGGTGCTGATGACCTAGAAGGTGACATACTATTTCCTTATCCATAAAGAAAGTACCCTTTTTAAGTAGAGATAAACATTCCCTGAAAGAATGGAGCAGCATGTGCTCTGTGATTTCAGTTGTCTCAGTGAACAAGGACAGGGCCCTTCGCTATGAGTTGTGTGAGAATACTACCTTGCAGGGCAGCTCCAGGGAGGATATTCAGGCAAGCTTAGATGAAAGATAATCGAAGCTCGAGGATGGGAGATAGGAAAAGGGAGAAGGGAGCGTTCCCTGAGAGGGGATTATTCCAAGACTCAGCAGCAAGCAAACCCTAAACTCACTGGAATATAGAGTTTGTCTTTCAATGTCCAGACCCCTTTGCTTCAGCATCCTAAAGGTGTGAGATTCATTAATGGTCTGCAGGGAATCCAAGGAACTCCTATTGACTTGATTTTGTGAATGATTAGTTTGGACTACTCAGATTAAAAAGAGTCAGACAGCATAAGCCAAACAAAATTCCTGGGCTTGGAACTGAAATGGAAGAGCAGCCAGAAAAGCAGCAAGAAAAGTAAATAGCCATGCTTTCCTCTCCAGGAGATATAAATGTTGGTTCTTCCCCTGGCCACATTCCTGGTCCTGCCTGCTACACCAGCAGCAGTGGCAGGGGCACTGGAATGCTGGCATCACATCCAGCACTGTACCCCAGCATCAGGGAGAACCATGGCAGCCGCAGGACAGCAGTTTCGCCCTTCTGCAGGGGCAAGTGTCCCAGGAAGGGCAAATTCACTGCACCGCTTCCCCAAGTAGATTCGTGCGCCCCCTCCTTTGGAGGGGCCCATAAGTCTTTACAAATAGCAAACTTCTTTCAAAAGCCTTTTGTTGAAAATGAAAAAGAAGACAACCACCACCAAGTATAATAACTGGTTCTTCTTTTCTTTCTTCATTTCACAAATGAGCAAGAAAATCCCCTTTTTGCCAAATTTTCTTATATCTTAATGATACCATTCTATTTTTAACGGTTCCCCAGAGAAAAAGAATGTCTCACATGAAGGCTGCTTGTCTTCAGCACAGATGAAATCTTTCTTTATCTGTAAGATTAATTATCCTACAACAGTTAAGAAATGAGGGTTGTTCATGCTTAAAGTTTATGGTCGGTTTCATTGCAACTGAAAGAATTTGATTTTCCCTCTGCTTCCTGACTCTCAACTCTGTGGTGAGGTACAAAAATCTCCACTGTTATGGATTATTCAAGAGGAGAGCTTCTTGAAGAAATGTGAGTTATCTCCTAATTTCTCTTCAATCCAGAATTACTTGCTCAGTTGAAATAGCCTTTCAGCTGCCTTGCTGAGCTGGAAGAGGCATCAGCACACCATAAATTCATCACCGGAAGCCCCAAGGATAGATTCCAAAGCTTGGTTTCCATATGTGCATATTGTCATATGTGTACATGAACAGGTAAGACCTAACTCAACATTCCAATGAGTTTTTTGTATAAGTAATGTCAGAATGTCATTATTAATTTCAATAAAGATCGAGCGAAAGATACCAGGGAAGAGGTTCTGATACATGCATTGTAATTATAACAAATCACAGAGTTATTCTCATTTTACATTTCATGGCTATGGAGCAGCAGTGGCGTAGGAGGTTAAGAGCTCGCATATCTAATCTGGAGGAACCGGGTTTGATTCCCAGCTCTGCCGCCTGAGCTGTGGAGGCTTATCTGGGGAATTCAGATTAGCCTGTACACTCCCACACACGCCAGCTGGGTGACCTTGGGCTAGTCACAGCTTCTCAGAGTTCTCTCAGCCCCACCTACCTCACAGGGTGTTTGTTGTGAGGGGGGAAGGGCAAGGAGATTGTCAGCCCCTTTGAGTCTCCTGCAGGAGAGAAAGGGGGGATATAAATCCAAACTCTTCTTCTTCTTCTCTTCTTATGTGCCAAGCTCGCTTTTGTGGAGGTAGCCAAACCTGTGCAATGGGGTCAATGGGACAAGCCACAGTTATAGGTTAAGGTTGTGGAAAATATACTGTGGAAGTTCAGGTGGCACTTTAGGTTGCTATGGCAAAAGCTGGCGAAGGTCAGGGGCCCAAGGAAGCAACCAGAGGCAAGATGAAGGGGAGATGAGATTCCACCACCAACCTTGTCAAGTCACCTTCTGTAACAATGTATTAGTCATCAGTTCCAACCACCACCAAGACATGATTTCTTTTTCTTATTGGTCTAGCTTGGGCTGTATCAATAGGGATGCCAACCTTCAGGTTGTGGCTGGAGATCTTCCATTATTACAACTGATCTCTAGGTGAAATAAATCAGTTCACCTGGAGAAAATGGCTGCTTTGCAAGGTGACCCTGTGGCACTATATTCCACTGAGGTTCTACTTAAACCCCGCCCCCTCAGGTTCCACCCCCCAAAATATCCAGGTATTCCCCAACTCGGCTCCGGCACCCTATCGATCCATGTCTACACAGCAGAATACCTCTCTTGCCTAAGTGCACTATTAATCTGGAAGTGATTTTTCTTATATCAAGTTCTCCTACATTGAGCAAATGACACAAAGGCTGTTCCAAACAATCTGCACATTTCCCTCCTCTGTAAAAATGAAACCCTTCCATGTACCTTCAGTTCAACCCCCTTTTCTGGTTTTTAGCCTGTCTTAACCAAAT
This sequence comes from Sphaerodactylus townsendi, assembly GCF_021028975.2. NCBI lineage: Eukaryota > Metazoa > Chordata > Lepidosauria > Squamata > Sphaerodactylidae > Sphaerodactylus > Sphaerodactylus townsendi. The sequence continues at coordinate 153,237,201 of NC_059427.1, read as the reverse complement.
TCACAACCTGTGTGATACACAAAAAGGGCTGTTATTCATCACGTCAGGAAAGTATTCATAGAAAAGCATCCCATAACTGCAACACAGCCTAGCGCTTTCCACTCAGCCCTTCACTGTGGTGTTTTCACCCTGCCTTTCTGCAAAAAAACAGTCCTCAGGGCTGCCTGTAAATCAATAAAACAATATGAAGCAGCGGAAGCAAATTAAAACTACACACAGCTGCAGCAATAAAACACTGGACCAATTTTTTTAAAAAAAGAAACAGATCACATCAAAGTTACATATTATTAAAAATATGAGTGAACAAGAAGGATTTCAGCAGGGGCCTAAATGATGATAAAGCTGGCACCAAGCAAATTTAAATGAAAAAGGCGGCAGCGGGCTGGGGGGTGGGGGAATCAAACAGGTACAGGAGTGGTATATTTCTGTCTGCTCTCTCATTTTCCTGGCTACTTGTTGGGATCATCTGGGGATCCTACAATGGAGTTCACATAGATGACAACAGGGAAGGGTCTTTTTGGTGGTGGCATTACATTGACTGAATTGATTTTTATTATATTTTTTGTTCTGGTAACAGATAAGAACTTGCATTGTGCAGCAGTTTGAAGCGTTTGACTACAAGTGGAAAGATTCAGCTGCAAATCCCCTTAAAGTCATGAAGTTCATTGGGCCATTCTCAGGGCTCTTGTGAAGATAAGTGGTTCTCAAACATTGTTAACCCAAGGCTCTCCATCTTGATTATATTGTCTATGGACACTTAAACCTCCCCCTCCTCCAGCTTCTGCCCGCTCACACTCTCAGAACAAGGCAGAGAAAACCAGCTACACTTTCAAAAGCAAGCTTAGTGGCCCAATCAAAAGGGGGGCTCCCCCAAATTGGCTTGTGGGGGCGGTACAGGTCTGTGCCAGGAGCGTTGCCCTCCCCAGTCACTTATGCCGATGAAGGGGCAAACAGACCAGTAGGCAGATAACACAGCCCTCTAGGACACCTGGACACAGTGCTGGGTGGCACGTCAGTGGTCCCATATCACAGCCAGCCCCAGCAGTGCATTCCTGGGGTTGGAGCTGACATGAGACAGCTTCCACTCGGGCTTTGCTGCTGAGAATGCAGTGCTCGGGGCCTTGGACTTTCACATCCCATGCATCCACTCAGTTCAATGGAGAGCTTTCAGGCAGGTGGGGTTGTTCTTTTTTTCCCATTTTAACTGCCTCCTCACACCGGCCGAAAGCCCTCTAGAGGCAGCACAGTGGCAGTGCCATCCTGGCTGCCTTGTACTGTGGATTTGGGCTGCCTGTATTGCTCACAGAAAGTCTACAAGATGAGGGTTTGGAGCTGATTCTGTGACTATGCACTGCGCACATGACAAAAAACCCCACCCTTCCTTATTAGAAGAAGAGGAGGAGGAGGAGGAGTTTGGATTTATATCCCCCCCTTTCTCTCTTGTAGGAGACTCAAAGGGGCTGACAATCTCCTTGCCCTTCCCCCCTCACAACAAACACCCTGTGAGGTAGGTGGGGCTGAGAGAACTCCGAGAAGCTGTGACTAGCCCAAGGTCACCCAGCTGGTGTGCGGGGGAGTGCACAGGCCAAACTGAATTCCGCAGATAAGCCTCTACAGCTCAGGTGGCAGAGCGGGGAATCAAACTCGGGCTCCTCCAGATTAGAATGCACCTGCTCTTGACCACTACGCCACTGCTGCTCTTTAGCTAGTAACTTTCAGATGGAGGCCAACTGAACAGGGTAGAAAAGGTCCTTGGAAAACAGCCAGAACTGCTCAGAAATTATAAAACAGAACAGCTCGGAAATTATGAAAACAACATCAATGGCCAAGATTAAAATTGCTATTGAAAACAAAAATTAAAAACCCAAAGATTAGTTTTAAAATATCAATGAAACAGACCTCAAGCTAGAAGTAAAGCATAAAACAGCTAAAAAGAAAATACCCCCATAGTTAACAGCTTGGATGAAAATATTTTTTTTTTAGTTCAGCACCTAAACGACATGATGGTAGGCATTAGATGAGCAACCTCAAAAGAGAGAGCATTCCCAAGAAATCAGTCCCCCAATGAACATATCCCAACTCTAGTCTAATTGTAGCCTATCCTCTGGAAGTAAAAAAGAAGGATCTTTGATTTGATTTTATACATATTGTGAATGGATTTCAATGGTTCAGTTCAGGTCTTGGAATCTAAGCAGGGTTGGCCCTGGTTAGAATTGGGATGTGAGACTACCAAGGGCGACCAGGACTGCTGTGCACTAGGGCTGTGCATCTGGAGAAAACCAAACCGAAATGCTGTTGGGGGTTTATTTTCAGCTGAAAAAATTGAGAGTAATTCAAGGAAGCTGAAAAATGTATCCTGAAAAATGCCAAATTTTTCCAACATTTTTGGGGCTTCTGTGGTCCTGCCGCCATTTAAAAAAAGGAGGGGAAACCGCTCTCCCCTTCCCCCTCCTCTTCACTTATCTGCTGAATGCTTCCTTTGGGTCCACATGGCTTCAGAGGCAGCAGGTGGTGGAGAACTGAATGCTGGGTTTGGCTCAGCTGAGTCCGGCATTCAGGTCTGTGGCTTGGAATTTTCTGGGATCAGGTTTAAAAAACCCACCATTAAAAAAAAAAGCAAATAACCCCCCAAATCCCTAGGAAAAAATCGTGTACCAGTATGGAGATTCAGCTTTTTCAGAAATTTCTAGGTCTTTTAAACTCAAACCTGAAAAATACCAAAAAACATAGAGGGCATACCCCTACTATGCATAGCCAGACACTGAGCTAGCACCCCCGCTCATCTCATGCCTTGAAATCCCTAGGGGTCGCCATATACAGATTTTAATGGGAAGAATAAATCGTCCCCAAGAACATTTCCATCATACAGACCTCTTCTTTCCCTTGCTTCTTGCTCCTTTCCGCCTTTTGTTTCTGAGTCTTAGCTGATTTCTTGGCTTCCAATCTGGAACTCGGCTCCCGCACACCTCTCCTGACCTGAGCTTCACGGGATTTGACTTTCTCCTTTTATGCCAGCCCTTCCCTTCTGCTGCTCCAAGGGCTGCAGAATGTATTTAAGGCAATTATGTAAATGTTCCAGAGAAGAACAGGTTTCCCTTAGCATGGTTAATGTCCACGATAATGGCTTTCTCTCAGCTCACTTCATCTTAATGTCTGTTTGGTTTCCCCTGTCCTAACCACTCGAGTGTACCCTTCCTTTCCCAAACCAGACATTTTCCCACCTCAGTTCCAATTGGCCCAGGTAGCAAAGTGACTTTATTCCAGAGGAGTGAAAGAGAGTTGATTATAAGCAATGTTTTTTTAACGGGTATTTATTTATTAACATGGCCCTTGTTGGCATTTTATAGTCGGGGCTGTGGACTCTGAAGGGAGCTGTTGGGATTTTAAAAAACAAACAAGCAAATGGGCCGCTCATTGCAATAAAACGTCAGGAGAGAATGCTGCTAGAACACGGCCATACAGCCCGGAAACCACACAGCACCCAAGTGATTCTGGCCGTGAAAGCCTTCGACAATACAAAATACAGCTTGTCTGTGGTACCCCTTCCTTTCCCCTCACAATGCAGACAGGGGAATGGAATGCCATTAAAGCCCACACACAAATGCATATAAAATTACAACTTTTCACAACGTCAAAGTGATGTTATAAATCAGTACCAGTCACAACCAAACAGCCAGCTGCCTGTGCTCATCTTCTCTGAGGATTCGCTTTTCAGATGCCAGCCAGAGTTTACAATCTGCCAGGACTCTACTCCCCAGAACTTTCTAAAGATCAGAATCCAATTTGAGATGTCAGATTAGCAAGCAGAGAGTCCTCTGAGCATATGCAGAGGCCAAGTTCACCACAACTAGATAAGCACAACATATGACATTAGGGAGTGGAACTTCAAGATGAGAGGCTATAGGTCGGGATAGGATTACTAAACTCCAGGTGGGGACTGGAGATCTCCTGGAATTACAACTGATCTTCAGATTACATCAACTGCTTATTTATTTAAAACATTTATTCCGCTTTTTTTCTGGAGAAAATGGGTGCTTTGGAAGGTGGACTACATGGCATTATACCAGACTAAAGTCCCTCCCATCCCTAAACCCCGCTCTCTCAGGCTCCACACTCAAACCTCCAGGTAGTTCCAAATGTAGAGTTGCCAACCCTGAGCCAAGATCATCAATAAAGGGGCTGATTACACACAGCGAGGTTTCCATGGCTTCAAAGAGAAATAGTCATGAAGTCTTTGTTTTGGGGCACGTTCGGCATTATTATCCACTGCCCTATTTGCAGTGGGGCAGGCATTACCCATCAGCTGGCTTTTTGCTTGCATCCAAGGGGGTGGAGGGTGCTTTGTAGGTTCCCTCTCGCGCATGCATGCTTTCATTTTTAATATAAACTTTAATTTTTTTCTTTACTCTTATCAATAGATTGATATATAAGTCTATCAACAGACCAATAGATCAATATCAACAGATCGATGTATTAATCGATCAGTCTATAGATAGCACCATTTTAATTTTGCTTTTCTGGCAGAGTGGGACAGATTGGCCAGTGGGCACAGAAAATGCAAACTATTAAAGAAAAGTCTTGAATACAGCATCGGTACACTTTGCCTGAACACTGACTGTCCTTTAATGCAGGAAGTGTGTGTGTGTGTGTGTGTGTGTGTGTGTGTGTGTGTGTGTGTGTGAGAGAGAGAGAGACAGAGAGAGGGGGGGGGGGGAAATAATGGTTGTGTGCAAACTGCAAAAGGCTGCCATTTGCTAAGATCCTGCCATTCACTAAGATCCCCAGATTCATGGTTGCTGTAAACCCAAGTGTCAAGACCGATGGGCTTTTCATAGTGTGGGGTCTGGAATCACTGATTGCTCGTATATAAAACTACAAGGCTGGAGAGGGGTAAAAAAATTGGGTGTTTGGACTGATCAACTAATCTTATTTTTTTTTACATTTTTTAGTATTAGTATAGATTTATTGATCTATCAATAGTAATTTATTTATTTTTTATCTAAAGGTCTAAAGATATGCAGGATCAAAGTGGCTATGGGCAATAGATATGATATGGCAGAACAAGAAGCAGGAAGTAGTTGGCAACAGGGAGGAGAGTAAGGGGGAAGCATGCAAAGCAATGCGAGGGAGGGAGGGGGGGAGGCTAGGTGGGCTGGCTGCAGGTGGAAGGAAGAGCTCCAGGGCAAATCTGTGCCCACTGGCCAATCTGTCCCACTCTGCCAGCAAAGCAAAATTAAAATGGTGCTATAAGTGGATTTGTTTGCTGCAGAGAGAGTGGAAAGTAAAAGCGGGGCTAGAGGAAATATGTCTGTGCAAGAAATCTTGCCGCAGTGCACATTTGCCTCCATCACACAGTAAACACCTTGTGCATAATTGGCCAGGGTGGACATGAACCACTGAGCGTGCTGGAGCTGGGCTGAACAGTTGTTCTTGAAGTCACCTGGGAAATCATGTGCCTTTTGGTGGCTATGGGACCTCCTCTAGCACAAGTCTGTACTTTTTCCTGCCCCAATATAACTTCTCCTTCTTGCCACTGAACATGTACCTCCCGGGTGTAGCCAACAAAAAAGGGCTAAGCTAAACCCTATTTCTTCCATGTTCATTTCAAAGGTTACCCCCTCAAAATAATGTGGTCATTTAAAATAAACATGAAATCACACGTAACAAAATAAGTTCAGCCCTCCTGAGAGACTGTGTTCTTCCTTGATTCAGAATGGGATTTATTCTGTCCCTGTCACTGGCTACTGCACATTTCCCCTTCTGTCTGCCATCTATAAGATTCTTTAATTTACCCCATCTCTCCCCAATATGTAGAAAATTGGCTGTTAGTCAGGCTTGAGCCCTTGGCATTTTTTATGGCAATTAAAACCACAGGAAGTGGTTGACCAATTACTATCTACCACTTTGCTTGTGCTGCCTGGTAGTTCATATACTCTGAGTGGAACCTGGACTATGAACTAAGAACAGTGGATACCTCTTGGAGCAAATTGTTTAGTGTCTTTTTGAGAGCCAATGTGGTGGAAAGAATTAGTGTGTAGGAGCTGAAAGATTCAGGTTTGATTCCCATTATGCCATAGAAGTTTACTAGGCATTGGGGAGAAACGCTGGTGTAAGTAAAGTAAATAAATAAATAAGCAACTGCTATTTTCCTTGTGGAGGAATGTATGATTGTCCTTAAAGGTCAAATAAGAGCTTTTCAGGGACATTTCAGGTTTGGAAAAGGGCTAATTTGGCAGGGGGGCGGGGAGCAGATACCTTCCCCTTCCTCATGTTTTATTCCCAAATCTAACATGACTGCTATGTAATGAAACAAATGTAATGAAAATTTATTCCCAGAATCCTTTCAGGTTTGGCCCTAAGTTTGATAAATTACCTCGTATACAAGCCCTGACATTCTGTCTTATAAAATGGAATTATTTGGAGGGAGGGGAAGCTGTATAAAACTGACTTTAGGGTAGGGGGAATCAACATAAACAACCATCTCTAAGAGTATTGTCATCCCAGCAACATGAAAATTTAGGTGCACGGCCGGTTCTGCAGAGGAATAAGTACACACCAAAGGGCTGCAGAGAGAGAACTTGCATTTTTTGCCTTGTGCACCCATATTTCCTGCACCAGCCCTGTGGGACTCTCTGTACATGTCAACAAGAGATGCAGAGTAAAGACAACCACAATGTTTAATACATCCAGATGGGCATGAATAAGCCTTGAGAGATCCATAAGTGCTCCTCCCCTAATCAACACTGGCGAGGTGACAGAGATGTTCTGGTTTTCAGATCTACAAGAAGGGCAGCTTCTTTTCCACCCATTTTCCCTTCCAGGTATTTCAATCCCAGCCAAGGTCAGGCAGTGACTTTCCTGTCACCTGAGCCCAGCTGATGCTCAGGGGAAGATTTATTGCCATGTTATTCCGCATCATCAGGTCAAACAGGATACAGCGGTTTTCTGACCAATTCCTGCTGAGAATTGCCTGTGTGGTTCTCTCCAGCAGGCTGCTGAATGAAAAGATTTATCTCTGTTTGGGGGCAGACACTCCCTCACAGGGATGCCTCTTGCTCAACTGATAGCATCCCTCGAGTGAGTTATTTGTACCAGAGGGGGAGAGGTTATAAGATAGCATCACCCTCAATAGTCCTGCCAGGCAACCACGGAAGGAAAAAAAATTCATATGAAAAGGTGATGTGCTTCAGAGAAGCCCAGTGTACATTGCAGGAATCTGTGGCTCAGTCGCAGAGAATTTTCTTGACATACAGAAGGTCCCAGGTTCAACACCCGGCATTGCCTGTTGAAAGGATTATAGGTGATGTGAAAGATCTCTATTGGAAATCCGGAAGAGCTGCCACCTGTCTGAGTATACAATACTGACCTTGACGAATTGATGGCCTGACTCAGGATAAGACAGCTTCATGTGTCTATGAGTACAATACATGTAATGTCAATGGTTCACCTAAGGAAGGTGTAGCCACCTTTGGACAAGCATCAACCGCAACTTACTATGTATGCTATTTATCAGATTGTTATATCTAAAAAACTCTGAGCAGCGCACATCAGTCATCCCTCCGCCAGTTCAGCCTCATAACAACCCTGCAGGATAAGAAAACAGAACACTGAGAGAGCCTGGTCCAAAGTTACTCATTGAGTTCCATCGCAGAATAAGGAAGTCTAGTCCACCAGACTAACTACTACTTCACTGTAAGTAGATATGCAGCCTTCCTCTATCTAGTGGTACGGTATAATTGTATGGTATAATGGTATATGCAGCCTTCTTCTACCTAGTGATATTGTATAATGGTTAGAATGCGGGGCTAGGACCAGGGAATCCTAGGTTTGAATCTCCACCCTGCCATGGAAGTTCACTGGGTGATGTTGGGCCAGTCATTTTCAACGTACATCACAGAGTTGTTGCTCCATGGATCAAATGGAGGATCGGAAAACTATGTCGCAAGCTACTTTAGGGCCCCACTGGGGGGAAAAGCAGAATCTCAATAAATCGCAAACATAGCACATGACTTGTGCTACTTTTCATCACAGACTAACTGTCCATGACTGACTGCTATCCTGCAGGATTTCCTGTGTTCAAACAGATGTTACTCACAAAGGTCTGACCTGAGATCCAGAAATGAAAGAAAAATAGCGACATGCCAGCAAACAAAAAAAAAACAACAACAGAAAAAAAGATGCCGGGTAACAGGTGACACATCTATTGTCTTGTAAAGCCCCTACGCATTTCACTATATAAGCTTCTTTGGGGAGATCAAAGCTAATTGTAAAGCAGAGGGGCTTTACAAGACAATAAAGCTGTCATCTGCTACCACACATCCCCCCTTCTTTTTGGGTTTGCTGACTTAAACACACCATCCTAAACTGTAAAGGTGTCCTCAATGGATGAGTAATTGTTTCCGCCTTTTGTTCTGAGATCCTTTTTGTGGCATAGCACGATCTATTTCTGTACATGTGGGAAAGAAGAGGTTATTCTAGACTTCTTGAATTTTCTGACCAGCCCAGCTCCCTCTCTTTGTCCACTCCCTGTTTCTGTTCTCTCTGGGTCACTGCCACCTTCCACCCTCAAAGAGCATCTTTAACTGCTAACAGGACGGTGCATCAGCTCCTTTTTTACTTCATCTATTGACTGTATTTATTTGACTGTCCACCTCATAGGTCACTATGGGTCAGAGTGCTGACCTGTAACGAAAGCAGCTGAGAGAAGACTCAATGTCTTGAAAACGCATGACTCGCCGGACACTGGGCGTATCTTTCCTCCACCGCATCACCAACGACATGGTCCAAAAAGAGAGAGAGAGGTGCCTGCACTGGTTCGACCATGTCCGACGAGCAGCCCCAGACACTGTCGCCAGCATGGCCTATCACATTAAGGTTACGGGTTGGCAGCCATGCAGATAGCCAAAGCATCGATGGCAAGATACCGCCGGTGCAGATCTGAAAGTTACAGGCCTGCAACCAGACACTGCACTCAATCACGAGAAGTGGCATTTAAAAATCCGAGCAGTGGACCCTGCATTAATGAGACAACACTAGGAAGAAGATTGACTGTATTTACAACCTTCCTTTCTCACTAAGACGTGAAGTGGGATTACACAATGTAAATCGATAAACACACCGCAGAAAGAGATCCCTAATCAGCACAGTGTAGGCCAATACAATCAATACAAGACATCAAATGAGCAATGTACTAGGACTAGGATCACTGGAATCTGAACATGCTTAGCATATTAGGCATGTTATAGGGTGTAGGTATAATGAAGAAAAAATGATGTTACATCAGCAGAAAACAAAGGAACAGCAACAGGATGGAACTGGCATCAAACTGATAATACATCCTATAAATAGAGGTATAATCCCCAGTCCTGTTCTTTTTAGAAATCAATGGCTACATGGTAACAAACTACCGTTTCTTTACAGTTATATCTCCATAGTGATAGTCTTCAAACTTTCAGAGAAAGGAATATTCCATTTTACCATTTTTCTATTTGAACTACCAGGCAAGAAATGTATCTTTTCCCTGTTAGTTTCAAGCATCTAAGCTGCCTATAACAAATTTGTCTCCAGCAACCATTAAAAATGGATGCTTTTTGGTTCATATGTCAACAGTTACGAACACCTGTCTGTAAAACTCAAAAGTTACATTATAACAAATTATTGTACATTGTTATATGAAGTTTTCCTCATTCCTGTTATCTTTTCACCTGCCAGTTTTAAACCTGACACCTCCTTGGCAGTCTGACATGACCACTTCTCCAAAAGAGAAAACTAAAACCTCTTTGTGGCTATTATGCACAACGTGCTTGCTGGGTGAGGGAGGCAAATGTCCAGTGTAGCAAGATTTCTTGTATGGACCTGTTTTCTGGAGTTCCACTTTCACTTTCCATTCTCTCTCAGGCAAGAAATACTACTTTTAGCACAATTGTTAATTTGCTTTGCCACCAGAGCAGGCAGATTTGCCAGTGAGCACAGCATTGCCCTGGAGACCTTCCCTCCTCCCACAGCCAGCCCTCCCATGACTTTGGGCTGTTTTGCACACCTTCCCTCTCACCACCACCCCGCCCCCCCACATGCTGCCAGCTCCATCCGGCTTCTCTAAATGCATGTATCGAGAGATCAATATCTCAGTATAATACCAGAGAAGGCTTTTGCAAGGGACTGTACAATCAGGGTCTCTTTTTGGCTCCATGGTCTACTTCTGCCTTCCCTGATGTCTGGAAGGGCTTTAAGACTTTATTTCAGACAAAACTCTGTTTTAAAACAAGCCTCTTCTTTTCTTTTGCAGCAATGAGAGAGAGAGGGGGGGAGAGGGAAAGGAAAGGGAGGAGCAGAGAATAGTATTGAGACTCCCAGATGTGATGAGCTCTGTACCTTTAAGGCTGTTGATGGGCAGAGTTGAGAGAACCCAGAGAACCAGAGGCCAAGAAAAGTTCAGCAGAAAAGCTGCTCTGCACATGTAAACATGAGAAGATCCCATTACAGCTTCACTGCGCAGCTAAGAGGCCTGAGGTAAGTATTCTATGTACAATGGGCCAGTGTTAAGAGTTCAGCCTCTTTTTTTATTTAATGATTTTCTTATACATAACACAGACATATCACCATTATACATTCATAGTAATTCACAAATACACCCACAGATAAATCTCATAAAAATAAAAAAGAAAGAAGATAAACATAAATTATTACAATATCTATATTTTATCATATGCCTTTTGTGTGCCCTATTAAAACTTATACTAACTAAGGGTATTTTGGTTTCCTCATCTTCCAAAGTTTGGCCCAGAATACAATGAGATTCATTTCCTCTGTCTGGGTGAAGGAGAGAAATCACCATAGCACCTTCCCAACTTATTCTGTTATAGCATGGCAATACAGAAAAGCTCTCCCAAACAACTCTTTTTTACTTAACTTGTGGAGCAAGAGACACATGGAAACCTTCCTGAACTCCCCAGGCAGGCTATTCCCCAAGGTGCGGACCACATTGGAAAAGGTGCAGACACAGGCAGTCCTTGATCTTGGGTGGCATCTGCAGAAAGCCCTGAACAGATGAGCAGACCAGTCATGGCAGAACACAGACGAAGCAATTGTCTGGCAAAGATGAGGGTCCAAAGCCACATAGGGCTTTGTACATGATAGTCAGTACCTTGAATGGAACCTGGTATCTTGTGTCCATTCCTCACAAAGGGATGTTACGGTATATCAAGTAGGTTGAACAACCGAGTTAGTTTCATCTACAACCTACCTAGTTAGTTCCTTGTACAACCTGGTTAGCTGTGAGGGAAATATCACAGGGTTTTTTTTAACCATTCTAAACCCGTGTTTATTGGTCCTTGTGGAGTGGGCCATAATGTGACTGAAATAGGATAGCCTCTGTTTAGTCATTTGAGTTTCAATGGGCAGTTCAGGCTTGATACGATTTGAAACTCTAACTAAAGCATGACTTTACAGACTCCTTTATTCTTTCTGGCTTGATTATTTGCATATAAAAAGAGCTGGATGGCTCTTCTACTGGGAAATGAGTCATACCCAGCCCACTCTACCCTTCCACTTCTGTCATCCAGGAAAAGGCACTCGGTAACCTCTGAGTATGGGTAGAATACAAACTCATTCCTAGGGCGCAGGGCATTTCTTCACACTTATTTTTAAAAATGGTTTGTCTGGTATTGGTTGCACCCTTCATCTTACCTTCCTCAATGGCAGGCGAAACCAACTCATGTCCCTTTGCCCACAGCTGCATTTAATTTCACAGAATTTGGTACACGGTTTAGCATTTTAAGAAACACAGCTTTTATTAAAGGAAGAGAAATGAAGCCACTTTCCTTCCTCCCAGTTCCACAGCACAAAATAAAATATGAACTATCCATACCATTTCCAACCATCCCCACCCCGCACCCTCCGCTTACGGCATGAAAGGGCTCGCCATTTCTCCTCTTTTCCGGCAGACAACCTATTTAACAGCTAACGCCTTTGCATCCAGAAGACGAGTGAAAAGAATGTTATTCTGTCATTTATTTCACTGGGCCCTGCGTGTATGGGGTGGGGGGTGGGGGGAGGAAACAGAGGCGGTGCATACATCAGGAGCCAACAAATCAAAGGAAAAAGGAAAGGGAGATGCCAAAGGGAGGAAACTGAGAGAAGAAAAACAGCTGAGAAAAGTCTTGAGCATTGACAGTCATTGCAGGAAGCCAGTGGAAGGCAGCAGAGATTTCAGATAACAGGATGCAGAGAGTATGAAACACCTATTTTGTGATGGAGCTAACACAAAAGTTTGGAGAAAAAAGAGAAGAACAGAATTATGGAAAAACAGAATAGCTTAGCCACTTCTGGGAATCTTAAGAGTGTTTCTTTAGATCTGTTTCATTTCTATATCATTTTTTATCCCATAGTTCCTCCAAGGAGATGATTTATACAATTTTCTCTTCCACAATTTTACAATGTTACAGATTTCTACAATTTCTCTTCCACAACAGGCCTGTGAGGTTGGATAGGTTGAAAGAGAGTGGCTGGTACAATCAGAGGGGAGATTTGAGAGGCTGCGTCAGAGAAATCCTAAGCTGGTTTACCCCAAATCCTACTCAGGTCTATCCGGTAGAGCTTATTCCCAGAACATAATTTGTAGAATGGCACTGTGGTGTTTCACCAGGATGACACTTTAACCCAGATGTTCTGGCTTTGTTCAGCCTGAAGGCATTTTTGGAATTTTTGAGGTATGGCAGCAGTAGATGCTACCACAAAATGGTGGCCATGGAGGTGCGGACAAATACAACATATTTTCTCTTTCTCTGGGGTAAGATTGCCAGGTACCCCCTGGCAAGCATTGGGGGAGGTGTGTGTGTGTGGGTCTTACCAGCTACAAGTCGAGGCCTAGGCCTCAAAATGGTCAGTGTGTTGACGTCACTTCTGGAACTGATGTCATCACATTGCCTACAACATGGGAGATACTCTGGTATTTTTGCCAAACTCTATGGTACAAACAGCTTCAACCATAGAGTTTTTGCCCAAATGCTCAGCGTTTCTGAGTTTATCAGTGACTCAATGGTGTCACTTCCAAAAGTGATGTCAATGTGCTGATGGTGCTGAACACTAGGCTTAAATTGATGGCTGGTAAGAACCCTGCCAACTGACTGAACAGTGCCAGGGAAGAGGCCAAAGCAGGGAATCCCCCACACCCAGTAGGGGTCTGGCAATCCTCCTATGGAGGCTGGGGTATGTTTCTATCACTGGAAGTATCCCATTATCATGACTGCAACCTTATCATTTATTCCATTGCCTGTAGGACATTTTGAAGCAGACTGGAGTGGAGGCATTGAATAAGGTGTGTCCCCCCAAAGAGGGATGTAATGTGATCAGAAGAAAGAGGAGAAAAGAGGGAATATGAATGGAGTGAAGGAGGAGCAAGGGAAGAAGGGTACTTGAAAAGGGGTAAGGAAGAAATTTTGGGGGGGGGGGGGATCAGGAAGTGGGGAAGGAAGCAGGGACCAGGAAGCACATGGATGGATTCCACTCTGGAGATCACTGTTCTGACCAAGACACCATCCCTGGCTCTTTTTCATACCCTGTTTCCCCCAAAATAAGACCTACCCTGAAAATAAGCCCTAGCATGTTTTTTTAGGATTTTTGGAGGGTGCTTGAAATATAAACCCTACTCCAAAAATAAGCCCTAGTTGCAGATTCCTTGGCACAGCTGATCTAGTCATGTGAGTGGGGTGAGGGGTGGGCGTGCAAAATCATGGAAAAAAGACATCTCCTGAAAATAAGCCCTAACGCATCTTTTGGAGCAAAAATTAATATAAGACCCTGTCTTATTTTTGAGGAAACACAGTATTAAGTGCCAGAACAAGACTGTCACGTGTTCTCCATGGTGCCTGGTTTTCTGTTTCTCAATTTTAAAATGATTACTTTTTTTTACATTCTGTAAATATATTGTCTGGAACTGATTTGTCTTAGGCACATTTTGCAACAGAGACCTACAAATATTTTGTTTACACACTATTTTTTTTAAATCAGAAAAAAAAGGAGAGAACAACATTCTTCAAAGTTCTTTGGGAAGATACAGGGAGAAGAGAAACATTTGCAAATAAGTCTTCAGGTTCCTAGCCCTAATATTCTGCACAAAGGATATGAAGACATGCAGTCTGGTATAGCACTGATTGCATCCGACAGGGCTAGCACTGAGGAGCATTGATCTATGTTATTTATTTATTTATTTTATTATTAGTTTTGTATACCGCCCTCCCCCTGCACAGTGCAACACTGTTTTATTTGCTGCAGAATATTATATATCCTACCTTCAGACCAGCCACATGGGTGGCTGGGCTTCTGTTTGAGAACCCATCTATTACATTCACTCTCTGCACTAGGAGTTTTTACACACACTGAAGAATGCACCTTTGATGCACTTAGGGATCACTTACAAGTGGATTTTCCCCATTTCACACAGTAACATCAAGTTGCAAAGTGGCTTGAAAGTGCACTATTCAGCATGTGTGAAATGTATACCCTGGAGAAAAATGGCATGTTCTGAGATCAACAAGGGCAGGTCTTTTGAGTTTCCATCATAAAATTCTCTCTCTCTCTCTCGCTCTTAGTGTTGTTTATCATATTTTGCACTCTGCTTGCTGACTGTCTTTCTCATGCCTGCAATTCGCTCAGCCCCTGTAAAGGATTCAATGGTGTTGATGAGCGGGTCAGCCGCCTGGCCTTGACTACATTCCACAACCCGGGCGATGGGCCAGCTTCTGCAGCGGAGACCTTATCTCTGCGAGGGAGATGAGACCTCCGTTCCCATGGGAATCCGGGAGGGGGGATGGGATGGACAGAGTTATAACCTGTGTTTCTGGCGGGAGACTTTATTCCTGCCACGTCGTGTACGTGAGCTTTCTAGGATGTCTGAATAAACGGTCTTTTACACCAAAAAAGCCTTTTATTTCTGCTTCTATGGAATTCCTTACATTGTGGCAGGAATCTTAGTTCATCTATCTTCCTAGTGCAGTGGACCTCTGGTGTCTCGGCATGGAGAGGTTGAATATTTCTGTGGAAGGTGCGGTAGCCCCCAAAGAGGGCTCCGAGCTTTCCCTTCTGGATTTGGAGGAACCGGCGGGAGAACGGGTCTCGCTGGTAACTCTTTCCCGTCCTCGTATCAACACGAGTCTTCCCTTACTTCGTTGGGACGAGGGACGAGGAGACGACCATGGGGACTTACATGAGTCGTTTGGGGCGCTGTCTATGGATCGAGCGCCTGTGGATCGGATATCTGCCCGTTTCCGTATGGATTACAAACCTCAGATGCAACCTGTCACGGAGGAGACGGGCCTGACCACCTTTCATGCGGCAACACAGGAGTCCATTGAACGATTCCTGGACTCGTATTTTGGTGATGCTCCCAAGAATCCACCGTGGCATAGCACTGGGGCCCGTCCGAAGACCACCGTTGAAACCGGGACTATATCGGGGATTGGGAGGGGTATCCGTACCAGCTTCCGATCGGACCCCCCAGATCCCGGATCAGCAGCGGCACCTGAGGTGCCCCGTGGAGCCACCGGTGGACACGATGTCCTACGTTCAGATGAAGAGGAATCCGAGGAAAGCCTGCATTCCCATCCGGATCTATTCCCCCTCCCATCAAAAGAGAGCTGGGATGAGGAAGTGGGCCGACTGCGAGATGCCCAAGAAGCATGGGCCCGTGAACGCCAGCTATGGGAAGAGGAACGAGAGCAGCTGCAGCAAGAGCGTGAAAACCTGCAAAGGGACCGGGAACAGCAGCGCAAGGAAATCCAACTCGAATTGGACCGTGCCAAAGACGCGCTGCAACGACAATATGTGCAGAACCTGTCAGTCCACGATAAAGTCCTGGAACACTCCAAACTGGACTTACAGCGTCAACGCGAAAGCGTTCAGGCCTTGCGTACGCAAAGTGAACTAACTGCAGCTGTTCAACGAGACGAACTGGCCAAACTGGAACGAGAGAAAGCAGCTTTGCATGCGCACCAGGATGCATTGACTCGCAAGGAGAGAGAGCTAGCCGCCTTGGAGAGGGAACTGAAGAAGCAGCAGAACAGGATGCCCCAGGTTGGAGTCTACGCTGTCACTGGTACAGCCAACGCCAGAGGGGCGACGCTGCTGGGTCCTGCTACCACCTTCCAAGGACCGGCTCCCACCGGAACACCAGCGGCGCCGGCGTTGGTACCCCCACCTCCACCGATTCCGGCCCCCCCTGCGCCGCTGCCTCAACCTGCGCAGCCGCCCCCCCAGCGGGCGCCAAGGGCCGTGGAGAGAGGATATTACAGACCTCCAATACCTGCCCGTTTCGATGGGACCGCTTCCAAACTTCCCTACTTCATCCTACAACTCGATGCCCATTAGTTTTATTCTGGCGCCAGTGGCCAAACACTCCATAGTTCTGGGCATGCCATGGTTGTTGTTGCATGAACCAAAATTCATTTGGAAAGAAAGGATCTTAGAATTCACTGACCCTCCCTGCGGGGAACACATGAATTGGGGGGAAAACTCGGCTTCTCCTGACATACCCCCCCCCCTGGCTTCATCAGCGATGCACGCTCTAATTGCTCCCGATTCTACCGGCATTCCACCGGCTTACCAGGATTTAGCCAGAGTATTTCAGGAGCAAGAATGCGATCAATTGCCACCCCATAGAGACACTGACTGCAAAATCGTGATACAGCCAGGGGCGCAACTGCCCAAAGGTAGAATCTACCGCATGAGTCCCAATGAGGAGAAGGAACTTCGTGCCTTCTTAGACAAGAACCTCGCTCGCGGGTTCATACGGCGGGCTACCAAACACACGCATGCTGCTCCTGTATTGTTTGTGAAAAAAAAGGATGGGTCTTTACGGCTCTGCACAGATTACCGAGGACTCAATGCGGTCTCCCTGTCCAATAAATACCCTTTGCCATTAATCAAGGACCTTTTAGATGCATTGGGCAAGGGACGCATTTTTACTAAGTTGGACTTGAGAGAAGCTTACTACAGAGTCAGAATTGCGGAAGGCTATGAACATTTGACTGCATTTAACACGGAATTTGGACAGTTTGAATACTTAATAATGCCATTCGGGTTAAGTGGGGCCCCCGGAGCTTTTATGGCCCTTATCAACCAAGTCCTCCATGATTTATTATACAAGGGAGTAGTGGTGTACTTAGATGACGTTTTAATTTATTCACAAACCATGGAAGAGCATGAAGCATTGGTTCGGGAAGTATTAAAACGCTTGCTCAACAACTCCCTCTTTGCCAAACTTTCTAAATGCTGTTTCCACCAAACCTCTATCGACTATTTGGGTTACCGGATCTCTCCCGAGGGGCTAAAAATGGATCCTGCTAAGGTTGATGCAGTCCTCCAATGGCCTGCCCCTACCAATCGAAAGGAACTCCAATCTTTCCTAGGGTTTGCTAATTTCTATCGTGACTTTATACCCCAATTCGCTGAACTGACTCTCCCGCTCACAGACCTCTTACGCACTAAGGGTAAAGATCCTCAGGCTGCCAAGCCCGGGACCCCCCTTTCCTGGTCTAAAGAATGTCAGACAGCCTTTCAGCTTTTAAAATCAGCGTTTACTACCGAACCTATCCTGAAACACCCTGACCCAGATCTCCCGTTTGTGGTTCACGTGGATGCCTCGGACAAAGCGCTTGGGGCAGCCCTGTTGCAGAGAAATAAAGATGATAGGCTGGTTCCGTGTGCTTATTTATCAAAGAAATTCTCCGGTGCTGAACTCAACTGGACTGTAGGGGATAAAGAGACTGCGGCCATCAAAGTAGCACTTTCCACTTGGCGCCACTGGTTGGAGGGGGCTAAACACCCCTTTCAAGTTTGGTCGGATCACAAGAACTTGGCCGCCCTCTCCACCCCCCTCAAGATGTCCGCGAAGCAACTCCGTTGGGCCGATTTCTTTTCTCGTTTCTCTTTCACTGTCCATTTTTTCCCCGGAAAAACCAATAAACTGGCTGATGCGCTCTCGCGCCTACCCGGGGAGGGGGGTGGAGCTGCCTTACGGGATATTCAGCGCACTGTTCTCTCCCCCTCCCAATTGGGGCTGGCTGTCACCCGATCTCAGACGTCCACTCCTCCTTCTCTACCCATTCCCAGCCTGGTCTCTCCTTTCCTACGGGAACTCGAAGAGGCGGGGCTGCGCGAGCCACCAGCGGAGGAAGGTGACTCCCAATTGCGCCTGGAGAATGGTGTTTGGCGGCGGGGGGATTGTTGGTACGTGCCTCCCCCCCTCCGTAAGCAGGTTCTCGAGGCCTGTCATGATGCCCGCTCGGCTGGACATTTTGGCTTCCTAAAAACTCTGCATTTGGCCCGCCGTCAATTTTGGTGGCGCGCGATGCGCAAGGACATTGAGACATATATTAAAGGTTGCTCTGTTTGTGCGGAAGCCAAGAACGTTCCGGGAAAACCCCATGGTCTGTTGAAACCTCTCCCGGTGGCCTCCCGCCCCTGGGAAGTCATCTCCATGGATTTTATTACGGATTTGCCAGAAAGTCAGGGCAACACGGTCTTGTGGGTGGTGGTGGACTTATTTTCTAAACAAGCCCATTTCATCCCATGTGCTTCCATCCCCTCCGCTCCTAAGTTAGCGCGTCTGTTCATTCAGCATATTTATCGTCTACACTCCGCCCCCGTTAAGGTGGTCTCCGACCGCGGGCCCCAATTCATTTCAAAGTTCTGGAAGGCTTTTCTGGGTTTGTTGGGGGCCGCCCCGGCGGTTGCCGCCCCCTACCACGTTCAAAGTGACGGTGAGTCAGAGAGAACGAACAGAACCCTGGAGCAGTATTTACGTTGTTACACCAACTACCACCAAGACAATTGGTGCGAGCTAATTCCGTTTGCAGAATACGCCTATAATAATGCGGTTCATAGTAGTACAAAAAAGACCCCCTTCGAAATTGTGTCTGGTCGGTCCTTCCCTCCGTTGCCGCAACTACCTGCGGAAGCGTTGAATCCTCCGGAGTTTCAGCAGTGGATTTCATCTCTGGCCGAGGGGTGGAAAACGGTCCAGACTGCCTTACAGCAGGCTAAAGACTCCCAAAAACTTCAAGCGGATAAGCACCGCTCGGATTTCCCTTTGCGTGTGGGCGCCTGGGTGTATTTGTCTACCAAAAATCTCAGAGACGTGCATAAATTTTCAAAACTAGGCAAAAGATTCGTGGGACCTTTTCAGATTACTAAAGTGATTAATGATGTCACTGCCCGATTGGATTTGCCTAATTCTCTAAGTAATATCCATCCTGTCTTCCATTCCAGTTTGCTCAAGGAGGCTCCCGTTTCCGATGCCTGGCACGACCCGCCGGAGAGACCCCCACCGACTATAATTGATGGCCACAAGCATTACGAAATTGACGCCATCCTGGACTCTCGTTTTAATCGCAAACGCTTGCAATATTTAGTCTCTTGGGTGGGGTATTCCTCTGGGTATAATCAATGGGTTTATTCCGAAAATATTGACGCCCCCACCCTCATTTCTGCTTTCCATCACACCTTTCCGCACAAACCTGGGGGGGAGAAGTCTTTTTTAAGGGAGGCAGAGTGTAAAGGATTCAATGGTGTTGATGAGCGGGTCAGCCGCCTGGCCTTGACTACATTCCACAACCCGGGCGATGGGCCAGCTTCTGCAGCGGAGACCTTATCTCTGCGAGGGAGATGAGACCTCCGTTCCCATGGGAATCCGGGAGGGGGGATGGGATGGACAGAGTTATAACCTGTGTTTCTGGTGGGAGACTTTATTCCTGCCACGTCGTGTACGTGAGCTTTCTAGGATGTCTGAATAAACGGTCTTTTACACCAAAAAAGCCTTTTATTTCTGCTTCTATGGAATTCCTTACAGCCCCATTGCATTATTCTGTTTTGCTATAAATCTTTGCTATCAGGTTCAAATGTTCCTATCATACTTTATAGCTTGCTGACTGACTTAAATTTTTCTTCTCATATTTGTAATCCATCTTGAGTTCCAGTGAGAAAGGTGGACTATAAATGAAGTAAAGAAGAAGTAGAACAACCTGGTGCATATAAAGGCCAACATTTGCTGAAGATCTGGGAGCTGTGATTTCATAGAAGTCATAAAATAAAAACAATAATGACGATATTAATAATTGCAATCTCAGGACAGTTAAAAACTGGTGGGAACGTTGTCCAGAGAAATCAAGGAAAATGAGAAGGTCAAGATCTTGTGGGAATTTCAAATCCAAACGGACAAAGTGTTGGCAGATAATACCCAGACATCACAGTGATCGAGGACATGAAAGTGACCATAATCAACAAAGCAGTCCCTGGTGACAGCAGAGTCATTGAAAAAGAACATGAAAAGGTCACTAAATTCCACGATTTGAAAATCAAGCTTCAGTGACTATGGCACAAAGCAGCTGAGGTCGTCCCAGTGGTAATTGGCACCCTAGATGCCATTCCAAAAACACTAGGGCAGCACTTGAAACATCTTCAGATCGACAAATAAAGGAAGCCATGGCTTCCTTTATTGAGGCAATCCATCTCATATTGAGTCTTCCTCATTTCCTGATGCCTTCAACTTTTGTTATTGTCTTTTCCAGTGACTCCTGTTTTCTGTTAATGTAACCAAAGTACAGTCACCTCAGTCTAGTCATTTTAGCTTCTAGGGAGATTTCAGGCTTGATTTGATCTAGAACCCATTGATTTGCCTTTTTGGTGGATCAAGGTCCATGGAAATCTTTGGTCTGGTGGCACATGGGGCCTCTTGGTCATCTTGAATTCTAGAAGGTTGCTTACAGTCTGTACTTCTATCACTGCTAAAAGGTTCAACACCTGTGGTTTTTTTCTCCCGCAAAATTGAACACCAGTTTTCATATTGCTTTTCACTTAGAAAATCCAAATGTGACTTGAGCCAAGCACGTTTATGAGGGTACTGAATAAATAACTGTCAGACTTCATTGCAAACTATGAAATCACCCATCTTAAAATGCAATCTTGAGGACCGAGAATAGATGCTTTGGCAGAGATTCAAAAGCTTCTTTGACATTGAGACAGGATGTAAACAATAGATTTTAAAGACGTGTCTTGTTAAAAAGCAGGATGGCAAAGCAGCCAGACTCTTGGAAGACTTGAGAAATGGCTGATCAAAAACACTGCTTGAAAATGTCCAACTGATATTTCCACCTCCTTTGGGAAAAACTGTGGGCCTACTAAGAGAACCCCAGCTTACAATTTGAGGATCTAAGATGTAGATATACTGACAAAATGTCACAATTTTCAGATACGTGCAAAGGCATCTTGGGCCTCTGATATCTCAGACACAACCATTTCAGCCCATAGCCTATGCTTTTTTCTGGAAGCCTCAGCCTGCGGGTAAGCCAACTAATGAGTATTCTCTGTCACACACCACATGAAACTAGGGTTACTAGCTCCAGGATAGGAAACACCTGGACCTTTCAGAGGTGGAACCTGAAGAGGGGGAGGGTTTAAGGAGGGGAGGGATTTTAATGAAGTATAATGTCACAAAGTCTACTTTCCAAAGTGGACATTTTCTCCGAGTGGACTGCTCTCTATCACTTGGAAATCAGTTGTAATCTCCAGCTGCCATTTGGAGATGGCAACCCTATATGGAACCATTGTCTAGTTGGGGCACCAAAAGTCAAACTTATTATTGTCCATTTCCCCACCATGGGATGATGGAAGTATCTGGACATTAGCTTGAGTTAGGTCCCGAGAACCCATTCTGAAGTCCACATTGTCACATATTTTCGCATGCAGCTGATGGGGGATTACATTCATGCATTCTGGAAGAAAAGCAAGTGATGAGAGCATCTTGTAGGGCTGGAACTATTCACCTTGGAGAGCTGAGAATTTAGCCTTAACCTGCGCAAATGAAACGAAGATTTCATGGTAATTCTCGCTTCCCAGGAAACCTTGGCAAATGTAATTCTATGAGCTAGAACGCCTAATAGACACTTCTCAGAATTTTCATGTTGCTGTAGAAGCATCAGAATTTTGGGATGGCGTGGGGATCTCACCGAGGTGGCAGACATATTTGCATCCCCTCACCTTCTTTTCTACTCTTCTCTCTTAAAACTGACCTGGTACTTGCTGCCACCAACCTGGTTTGCGTATTTTATTATAATTTGGGAAAGCCCAGATTATTGGGAAAGCCCAGATTATACTCCTCAGTTCTCTTTTAATGCCCTAAATAGCACCTCCTTGCATGTGGGGAGGGGGATACTGCCTGGATGTGCGAACAAACCAGAGACATGAAAACCTGACAGGGTTTTAAAAGGTTTATATTTAACAGCAAAACAAGTGCAAATAGTGATAATAACTGGCAGTTTTCAAAAACACCGAACAGTTGACCTAAACTTTTGTTCCAATTGTAAGTGTTACATTAGTGTTTTCTAGGATGGGCTTTGGTCTTATTCATATAAAGAGTTGTGATAAACAATGGGAAGAGCTTTGACTGTGGGCTGAAACCAACAAAATGAATTTCAGCAGTGAGAAATGTAAGGTAGTATATTTAAGGAAAAAAATAGTAAAAGAAATGCACAGATATAAGATAGGTAACACGTAGCTAGATAACAGTACATGTGAAAGGAATCTGGAAATCTTAACAGATCACCAACTGGACATGAGTCAGCAGTCTGATGTGATAGCTAAGAAAGCCAATGCTATTTTGGGTTGCATCAATATTGGGTATACTGTCTAGGTTGAGGAAAGTATTAGTGCCACTCTATTCCACATTGGTCAGACATTACCTGGAATACTGTGTCCAGTTTTGGGCACCACGAGTCAAGGATATTGACAAGCTAGGGCATGCTTAGGGGAGGGCAGCCAGAATGGTAAAAGGTCTGGAATCCATGCCCGATGGGGAGAGAGGAAGCTGGGTATATTTAGTCTGGAGAAGAGAAGGAATGACTTGCTAGCCATGTTTAAATATCTGAAGGGATGTCAGGTTGAAGATGGAGCAAGCTTGTTTTCTGCTGTTTCAGAGACTAGGACATGGAGTAATGGGTTCAAACTATGGGAAAAGAGTTTCCACTTAAACATTAGGAAGAACTTTCTGATAGTAAGGGCTGTTTGACAGTGGAATAGGCTGCCCTGGTTGGTGGTGGAATCTCCTCCTTTGGAGATTTTCAACAAAGGCTGGATGGCCATCTGTTGGGAGTGCTTTGATTGTGTGTTCCTGCATGGCAGGGGGATGGACTGGATGGCCCTTGGGGTCTCTTCCAACTCTGTAATTTTATGATTCCATGAATTTGCCCTTTAGGAACTTTTGTTCTTCTGACCCATGGGCCTTGAATAGTCTCCTTTTCTCACGGCACAGTGGCGTGAACATGGCTTAACGCACTGAAAATCAGACTGAGATTACAACAAGCATTAAACTCAGTGATAAAAGCCAGAATAAAACCAATGTGCCATGTCCTAGGCCTTGTGAGCCATAAAAGATTTTAAAAGGCAATTTAAGGGGAAAATAGATATATTTAAGGCAAATCTTCTGTTTCTCATAAAAGGAAGGAAAGAAAGGGTTGACGCAGAAAATAGAAACGGTTGTGTCTCAATACTTTTTATTCCTCTGTGCCCAGGCTGGGTACTTTCTGGATCACTGAAAACATATGAAAATTGACTCAAAACATTGAAAGGTGCTTTGGGAAGGGGAGTTATCCCCCCATCTTATCTTACACATCTTTTGAGGATGAAAATTAATTTTCAAAATAAACTTAATATTTCTCCTAATAGTTGTCTAATATGTTAACATCTAGAGCTGCGATTCCCAACTGGGGTTCCGTGGTACCCTGGGGTACCATGAGCACATCTCAGGGGTACCGTGACAACGCTACCAGCCCCCTTCCTTTGCAGAATTGCCCCTCGCATGTACCAATCTAGCTCGCAGCCGCAACCGTGGCCTCTGGCCCGCTCCGGCCTCCTTGACAGCCTATGACCTGAAAATCTCTGCATGCGCATCATGGGAGGTGGCAAGGCGAGGGCGCTCGCGGGCCAGCAGGCTGAGCCCTACCGGTATGAGCCGCTGACCCTCCAGAGCTGGAGCCTGTTCTGGCATGCCAACTCAGCCCCTTCTGACCTTCTGAGCGGTAGACCTGGGCCCCTTCCGGCCTTCCAAGTGGTAGACCTGTCAAGGGTACTGCGACATCAAAAAGGTTGGGAAATACTGACCTAGAGATATATAGATTTGTTTCAGATTCCTGAACTGATGCATAATAGCTGATGCACTCCATGTTCATGGAAAGTTTGTCTAAGGCCGTTTCCACACGGGCCAATAAAAGCGGGAAAAAGGCAGGTTACATGAACCCACTCTCGCCCTGGCTACTTTTCCCCTGTGTGGCTCTGCAGGTGGGAGCCGGGGAAGGGCTGCGAGTCACGCTCAAGTGAAAAAATCACACATAATGTGATTCTTGAATATGCAGAGCAGATCCACATTAGGATCAGGATCCGCATGAAGCCCCCCCCCCCCCCCCGATTTTTATAGGTGTTATCCTGGTTTAACTTGCCTGTGCGGGAAGGACCTAAAAAACAAACAAACCAGAAATCAAGAAAACTGGCAAACTGGCAAAATATCTGTCCACAGCCCTGCCATTTGCTCACTTGTAGTAGGAAATTGCCCACCCCATTGCCACTCAGCTGGGAATCAGAAGGAAAATGGGGGGGGGGGGCAAAAGGGTGGGGGTGAAATCATAATCCCCAGTGTG
>NC_059427.1:153182830-153212430 GCF_021028975.2 Sphaerodactylus townsendi | reverse complement strand
TGCACGCTTTCCAGCCAGCAAAAAGATCAAACAGCATCTGGCAGAGTCTGTAATGAGAAAGAATGAAGGACAAGGTCTCTGTACATTTCAGAGCTTCCCTGAGCGATCGAGCTTGAGACAGGCGCATGGCGGAAGAGGGAGCTTCCTGCTTTATGACTGGGGGTTGGGGCAATGGAAGGGGCCTGTATTGCACTTGAAGGCATATTCTCACTGTGGCTGGGCAGGCAATAAACAAGTGGCAAACAAGGGTGCCTGTCTGGGTACCTGACCAATGGGGATGTTTCCCATCTTTCAGGAAAAGGAAATGGTGTTTTCAAAATAATCGACCCACAGTTTATGATGGCAGCCTAGGCGTTTGTGGGCAAGGCAAGCCCAATTTGGGAAAAGTGCTGGAATGGAAACAAAGAGGCCAAGAATGAGATTTTTGTAGAGGGTGTTTGACATGACTGGATATAACAGCTTTCATCCTGTCTGTCACTGATCATATCTGTCTGTCTGTCTGTCTGTCTGTCTGCCTGCCTGCCTGCCTGCCTGCCTGCCTGTCTGCCTGCCTGTCTGTCTGCTTCCTTATCTAATTCTCAAATCCACAAATCATCATTTCGTTTTTTTTGTTTTACGCAAAATGTCCAATGGAGGTTTCCAATTATCAATACATTTAAACGTTCTTTTCTCTAATCAAAGAAGTTTAGCCATATCTGCCAGTTCAAACAACTTCTCAAGCCATGCTTCTGTTGTAGGTACAGATGAAGTTTTCCATTGTTGTGCATATAATAAAAACAAATTTCCATATTTTTTCCAAGCTGTCTATCCCTAACACATAACAAATCACAAGGAACTGGTGTGGTATAGTGGTTGGAATGATGGGCTAGGACAGTGGTGGCAAACCTTTGGCACTCCAGATGTTATGGACTACAATTCCCATCAGCCACTGCCAGCATGGCCAATTGGTGATGCTGGCAGGGGCTCAGTGATAAGGTAGTGAATCCATCTGGAGTGGAAAGGTGCTCACTGGGGAGCTAAGATTCTGGAAGAACCAGAGCAGAATTTACCCCCTGCCCCCCACTGTGGAAGCTTGCTGGGATACCTTGGGCCAGTCGTACACTTGTAGCCTTACCTAGGTAGTGAGGACTGGGGATAATGTTGAATGGGGAAGAATGATATATAAGCTACTCTGGAGAGACAAAGTGTGGTATAAATATCTGAATAAAAACAAGAAAAGCACCAGTTGGCAGAGCCATTGTCTGCCTGTTGGTCAGCATCCCAACTGGCAAAGTTACTCATGACCCAGAGTGGGAGGAGTCCCAGGACCATTTTTTGTGCTTGTCTCCTTACCCCATCAGGTGTGAGTCTACTCACTGGATGGAGAGCTCAGGCATCTTAAAGCAGAAATTCTAGGGCACCTTAAAGTAGAAATTCATAGAACCTGCTTGAAAGCAGCCCATTAATTGGACATCCAATCTGGTATTGGAATCAGCTGCATGTCCTCTGTGATAGCAGAGAAACCCAGCAGGGTTTTTTCAGGAGTGGGGGCTACCCCAGACCTGACCTTTCCGCTCCAGATAAAGGAATGTGATTTAAGATTACCCACTGAGCTCCAGAAGGTGACTTTTTGAGGAGACGGTGAATCGGAGGATTCATCTGTCTCCTCTTGCGCTGATTTACCAGAGATGGGACGGCTAGCGCCTAATGAGGAGTTCTGAAGAAGACTGAAGCTGTTCCAGGCTAGATTTCTTCCGTCTATAAAGTTGGATTAACTTTATCTAAAAAGCTATCTTAGAATTTGATGTTTGCTGCTAAATGCAGGCTGTTGGCTGTTTTTCTTCGATATACATTGACTGGACGACCAGGCACTGAACTGCGAGTTTAAAAAGCAATACATGTTAATAACAAAACTGAAGGAATCCACTAACTGATAAGAGGTTATAAATATAAAGCACAAAATGTTTTTATTGGGAGAAGATTAATGGCAAGGCTAGTTGGTTATGATAACCCAAAGTTTTAATTGGCTGGATGAAGTAAACATCTGATGTTTAAGCAGCAGCAGACTGTTGGTGGGGAAGGAGAGGAGGTGGTGATCTGGAAGGGAAAAGCGTTGACCTTAACTGATGCAGAGATTCAGAATTTAATAGGGAAGTAAAATGACAGAAGGGTGGTGACAGAGCCAGTGGTGAAAAATGACAGAGCCAGTGGTGTAGGGAGGAGAAATGGCACCCAAGCCCTGCCCCCCATGGTGCCCCCTGCACCACTTACCTGAGTTCAGCTGACTGCAAAAAGCAGCCAGCTTAAAAAGCAGCCAGCTTAAAAAGCAGCCAGGTGGGGACTACACTTCCCAGGAGACCTTGTGAGCCCCAACTCCTGCAGAGGCTTCCCCGAGGGGGGGCTTGCAAGGTCTCCTGGGAAGTGTAGTTCCCACCAGGCTACTTTTTCAGCTGGCTGCTTTTTGCAGCCAGCTGAACTTAGGTAAGTGGTGGGGAATGGGCAGGGTGCCACGGGGTGTGTGTGTGTGCCATGGGGGGCAAGGCCCAGCCACCCAGTCTTGGCCCAGGTGGTGCGTACACATCGCACTGAAGCCCAGCCATGACCTTCCTCCTTCCTGGAAGTGGAGTGGGGGTGACTTTTCTGCCCGCATGTGACTCCCACGGCAGGAGCCCGGGGCTTTTGGCCCCCAGATGTGCCCATGGCATCTACGCCACTGGAAAGAGCTGGACATTATATTTCTGCCCAGGCTTTTAAAATATGTGACAGTGAACAGCAGGAAAAATGGGAAAGCTTTGGGGTAAAAATGGGAGAATTTGGACTTGAAGTTTGATTACAACCCTTTAAGGAGGGGAAATTTAAGTGATTTTTTGAGAAGGCTGCAAAGCAAAATTTGGTTAAAAGCAAAGATCCTAAACAGTTGGGGAAGAGCGACTCAACTTCACACACTACTTCACCAAGTGTGCAAATGGAAAATTTGACATTTATATTAAAAATCCTAATATAGCAGACCTGGTTCAGATTCTTACCAAGTTACAGACCACATTGGATGATGATAATAAACAATCAGAGGCAAACACAGTGATATCAGGAGATGTCAAAAACAAACAAAACCCCCAGAGGCAAAGACAATAACACTGCAAAAAGTTGATAAGAAAACAAATGTATTTCTTGGAAAGATACAAATCTCCCTCAGTAATTGACATGGTCTGGATTTCAAAGCCCTTAGGGCTAAACATACAAAAGATGTACATTTTACCTAGAACTTTTGCAAACCATAATGCAGTGGAGTTCATGGAAAAGGGAAAGTTCTACACTTAGTTGGAATTAAATGACTCATTGCTTTAAAAAAATCACAGATAGTTAAAAAGGGAAAACAAATACTGCAGCAATTTTTTGAATTAAACTTAGAAAAAGGAGCAGACCTAAACATGGTATGGGATGCCAGTAAAGCATTTATGAGAGGATTCATAATATGACAGAATATATTAAATAAAAAGCTGTCACAACAGAAAATACAAAATGTACTGGACTTGATAGCAATGAAGGGAGTTGAAAAAAATACCCCAATAAGAAAGAGATGGTGCAAAGCATTGAGATTTTACAACAAATATCAAGGCTGACTGTAAAAGAAATGGAATTGAATCTGAATTTTGCCAAACAAAAGACTTTTGACTTTGCCAAGAAGCCAAGAAAGATGTTAGCTGCTAAATTAAGAAAGGCAAAAGAAAATAGTTTCATCACTAAAATATGCTGGAAGGGCAATATGGTATCAGATGAGAAAAATATAAGGAATGTATTTTATAAATAGTATTTGAAATTGTATGAAAATAGTAAGTCAGAAGACAGCAATACTGAAGAGTACACCAATAAACAAAACTTACCGCGGTTATCTCAAAGGCAAAAGGACACATTAAATAGCCCAGTCTCAACAATGGAACTAGTTGAAGCTTTAAACCAAGTGAAATTAAACAAGGCACCTGGACCAGATGGATTGCCAGAACTATATTACAAACAGTTTGCAGACATGTTGATAAACCCACTTTCAGCAATTATGATGGAGATTTTACAAAAGAAGAAACTGCCAAATACATGGAGAGAAGCCCATATAAGCTTGATTCCAAAAGGACAGATATAAGTGAAGAATTACAGACCAAATTCTCTTTCAAATATTGATTATTGTTTTCAGCAAGGTTAAAAAAGTGTCTTACGATCTTTTATACACGAAGACCAGAGTGACTTTTTGCCCAAAAGACAATTGAGATTACCCAGATGTGTACTATGAAAAACATAATGATAAAGAATTAGCCTTTTTAGATGCTGAGAAGGCATTTGACAACATTTCTTGGCTGTTTTAGTTAACATCATTAGTAAAAATGGGGTTTGGAGACAACTACATAAAAGGTGTAGAGGCAATTTATCCTAAAATTTTGTGAAAAATTGTGAATGGTGAAATGTCTGAAAAATGAAAGATACAAAGGGAACCCAACAGGGATGTCCTCTTTCACTGTTATTGTTTATGCTGATCTTAGAAATATTTAACAGAGGTATAAGAAATTACGACCAGATTAGGGGATTGAAAATTGGTAAACAATCATATAAATTGAGAGCACTTGTAGATGGTGTGGTGATTATATTGGAAAACCCTATTAAAATGTGTAAAGATTGCTTAGTAAAATAAAGGAATTTGGAGAGCTGGCTGGATTTAAATTGAACAAGGATAAAACCAAAATATTATCCAAAGACATAGATAAAAAAATCACAGATGTATTTGACATAGATATCTGGGTTTATGGTGATGAAAAAAAATAAAATATGTGGGAGTGCGGGTGACTAACAAGAATTGTATGTCATATCATATGGAAAGAAGTCTAGAGAGACTCGTTGAGATGGAATAGATTGAATTTGTCCTTTTGCGGAAGAATATCTGTGATAAAAATGAATGTTTGCCAAGGATGTTATTTTTGTTTCTAGCCATTCCAATAATCCATTCAGTATCATGTTTTATACAATGGTAAAAAGATATTACTTCATTTGGCAGGGCAAGAAACCAAGAATTAAATATAAAAATGTCCAGGATGCAAAGGAAAGAGGTGTTTCTCATTACTGAATTTAACATTGCAGTTGGAAGCTTCTTGTTTAGAATGGATAAGGGAATGGATGATTTTGAAGAACAGTAGACTCCTGGATCTGGAAGGACATGATAGGAGATTTGGTTGGCATGGATACTTGTGGTATGACAAGGGGAAGAGATACAAAGATTTTCCTAATCATAATGTTAGAACTTACAATGGATATGGTTGAAGTGTGTGTGTGTGTGTGTGTGTGTGTGTGTGTGTGTGTGTGTGTGTGTGTGTGTGTGTGTGTGAGAGAGAGAGAGAGAGAGAGAGAGAGAGAGAGAGAGAGAGAGAGAGAGAGAAGCATTTTCACGTGAAGGTGTGAAAGCAATTCAAATTGTTTTCGTGGGCTCAGATTGCTTCCTGAATGCATAAACGGAACACATGTGAACGGAAAAAAGGAAAAAAGGTTCATTTATGACAATTGCAACTTGTTATAAATATGCGGTACAGAATCCACCAATAAGATACTAACAAAAGAAGACTAAATTCTGAAAGTTACAGAATATGCAGAAATGGCAAAACTGACAGATTTATTGAGAGATAACCCTTCAGAGGTAGGGCGGTTTATCAAATCAAATTAATAATAATAATAATAATAACAGTTTGGATAATTTTTCATGAAAGTGGAAACCCTTTTGAAAATACCTTTTGAAAAACTACTCAAATAGAGAAGTTGTGTCAGGGTTTGAAATATAAAGAAAACAGTAGACTGTAATTACTAAAAGACATTTAAGGAAGAATGACTGAAACAACATGTTAATTGTATGCATTGAAGTTAGAATTAACCTGTAATCAAAGATGAGACAGCTGGAAGTCACCTTACGATGTATATTGGGTTGTGTTTGGTTTTGATTTCTTTTTATATGTTTTTGTGTTTTGTGTTGTCTTTTTATGTTAAAAAATAAAATAGATTTGGGAAATTAAATGTGACCTATTAGGCCAAGGAAGTCTTAAGGCTAATGTAGGGGTGTCTGTTGGGGAATTTAATTCATTTATACCCTGCCTTTCTCCCCAAGGGGAACTCTAAGACCAAAGTGGCTTATACTGTTCTCCTCTTCTCCATTTTATCTACAGCAACCCTGTGAGGTAGATTAGGCTGAGAATGTATATATGGCCCAAGCTTGCCCAGCGATCTTCCATGGCAGAATATGGATTTAAACTAGGGTTGTCAGCTCCAGATTGGGAAATAACTGGGCATTTGGGGGGCAGAGCCTTGGGAGTCTGTGGAGGACAGGAGCCTCAATGGGATATAATGTCATAGAGCCCGCCCTCCAAAGCAGCTGTTTTATCCAGGGGAACTGATCTCTGTCATCTAGAGGTGGGCAGAATTCCAAGGGATCTCCAGACCCCACCTGAAGGCTGGCTAACCTAATTCAAACCTGCTCTCCCAGATCCTATTGCAATACTCTTAACTACCATATCATACTGGTTGTCCCACTGGGATCCATAACCTTCCCTTGCCTACCGACTCCCCTGGAATCCCCCCACCTTAGCTCACCTATTTCAGACATCCACAAGAAATGCAGCTGGGTGATCTATAACCAGAGGGGTGGAAGGAAAGGTGAGGCCCCTTCTTGCCCCTTGCATTTTCCCTGCAAATACCCTCAGCCAGGTCTTCTGCATGTCTTGAGAAACACATCCCTGGGAGCATGTGACCAAGGAAATGGGCAGTTCCACATTCCATTCCTTGCAGAACCAAGCCACAACGTTAGAATGCTCTTCTTGCCAGGCTGGGCAAGATGCCGATTCACTCTCTGCCATTTGCCTCAAACATCTGCAAAAAAGATAGGAGGCCCTGGGCGTATAAATTTTGCCAGAGGCTCCTTCACTCATTGCCTGGCACCAGGGCTCCACAGATCAGCTCTCTGGAGCTCTCCAGCATTCTCTTCCCCTTTTATTCTTCTTTAAACAATTAAGCCCATTTGATGGAGCAGCTGACATTTCCCTGCTTTGGATTAGCCATATTTGGTGCCGGTGCTGATGCCTCTCTCTCCTGAAAGCTCAAGGCCACCTTTTGAAGTTTAAAAATATAACTTCCTCCAAAATAACAGAGGGGCTGAAGAGTGGGAGGCAAAGGCCAACAAATTATGAGAAATAAGGCTGTATGTGTTCCAAGGCCCCCTGGAATCCAACAGCAACCATAATGAAGACAATGAAAAATTCGTGTTATTGAGAGAAGTCGCCCAGCTGAATGGGATAATGTTGAAGGTTAATGAAGGGAAGAGAGAACCATGTATGCTGCTTAGAAGAAAAGTCAGATCAAAATGTACCAAGAAGGTAGATAAAGAGAGGTTCAATCAGCTTCTTACTCTGCACTGATCAGGCCTCATCTGAAAGTCTTGTGTCTAAGTTTGGGCCCCACATTTTAAGAAAGGCATAGTCAAATTTGAAAGGGTTCTGAGGAGGGCAACTCAAGATGGCTGGGAGTTATTAAAATAAAGCATAAGAATCTGTGGAGACAAGTTTTCCAAAGGCCAGGTCTACCATCACTATTTATGATAGGTTTCAGCCTGGTTGTGTAGAGGCCAGATCTACTGCCATTGTTTAGAAAGGGTAGCATACCAGAGGGCATGTCTATCTCCATGCTTTCGAAAGATGGCCATAGGTGGCAGCCTGTTGGTGCACAGGATTCTTATAATTGACATGTTACATTAAAAAAATGTGTTTTGGTCCTTCTTGGATTCCATGCCACATGAAAATACAGGTAGAAGAACTACAGATTTTACTAACTGCCTAAGTACAGAAAACTAGAAGGCATGGCTAGGATCTTCCTTCCTGACATGTCAGCTTTCTGATAGCAGGGAATTGACTTGTATTTTGATGTACCCTCAGCTCTATTAGAGAAGACCTGAGGGGTAACTTCAGAATGCAGGAACTAGCTCTGAGTCAAATGGTCCAGGGGACCATTATCTCAGTGGTGCCATGGTTCAGTAGTAGAAAATCTGCTTTGTACACAAAGGTCCTAAATTCAATCCCCTGTATCTCTAGTTGAAAGGAACAGAGAGGAGATGTTGGGACCTTAGATAGCAGTTGCTGGGACCTTAGATAGCAGTTGCTAATCTGAGGGGACAGTACTGACCTTGATGGACCAAGGTTCTGATTCAGGACCAAGGAGAGCTACTGCCAGTCTGATCAGACAGTGCTGAACTGGTTGGACCAAGGGTGTGATTCAGGACCAAGGAGAGCTATTGCCAGTCTGATCAGACAGTGCTGAACTGGTTAGATCAAGGGTCTGATTCAGTATAAAGCACCTTAGTGTGTTCATATGTGTGTTCAGTGTGGTCAATCTATGTATATAAAAATCTATCAGTGCGTTTTTCTGCTGACAGGAAATCTCCCAAACTACTGGACCGATTGCTTTGAAATTTTCACACGACGTCGCATTTGCGTGCAGCCAGGTTTCCATACTGTTTCCACACCTCCTGTTGTGTGTGCATGTGCTAGCAACTTCATGCCAGTTATTGTGTACATGTCACACCTGTGACAGCTGGAGCCACAGTTCTGTTCCGCAACAACGCTATCTGCTGGCCGCCAAAGCAACACCCACTGATACAAGGGAAACAACCATGCCTTCCTTGAAAACCACTGCCATCTGGAGTGAAAGGGATGGGGCGGGCCATCTGCACATGGCCCACCCACCCTAGCGGAGGAAGGGGAAGGTGAGGGAGGGTCCAGGGGTTTGCTGGACCAAACGCTCTGAAATTTGAACACAATGTAGCTCATGCCTCCCAGCGTGTTTTAAGCTAGATAATTCACCTGCAAGGGAAGGGAGTGAAAGGGACAGGGCCAGCCATCTAGACATGGTCCACCTACCCTAGCAGAGGAAGGGGAACATTAGGGAGGGACAGGACGGGTTGCCATGCAAGGGAACGGGAGAGAGGGAGGGGAGTGAAGGGCCCCTTGCTCCTCCCCTCCCTTGCAATCATTGTGCAATGACACATGTTCGAACCGTTCGCGTCCCCTTTTCTTTCTTTTCCACTACACCAGACTCAGCCACAGCAACGCGTGGCTGGGCCCGCTAGTACTAGTATATAATGATCTAATGCTTGTGGTTCAGACTGGTATATAATGTGGTTCAGTGTGGTTCAGACTGGTATATAATGATCTAATGCTTGCCTGTCAGAATCAGAATATATTCAAGAAATATTAATTTATATCTTGTATATTTGTCTTACTGTGTTGACATATGAATGATTACATTATATTTAAAAATTCAATAAAGAAAAACACATTTTAAAAAAAGAATCAGAACAATGGACTCTCTAGTGCAGCTCTGTTCCCTCTCGTTCTTTAGCAGGGAATGGGAAGGTAATCTATAACTCCTGCTCCACCACACATTTATCCAGGGTTTTCTGCCATCCACATTTCTTCTTCCCAAGTTTCCTGATGGGCTTTATCTTTCTAAAGGAGCTAAACTGCAGAGACTGAGTAAACATCCCCCAACCTTTATGGATGATTTACGCTTGTTTTATTAAATGTTTTCTCTCCTTTAATTTACTGAGTTAAAACACATTTGCGCTCTTTTTCTGCTGATCAAACGCCCGAGCAGTTTTTAATAACCGAAAAAGCGTCGGCGATAGCAAGAGGCGGGCAAGATTGATTTCACATTTTTAGGATGATCAGACAACGTTCCCTTCTTTGGTCTGTTTTGGACAGCTGGGTGGGGGAAATGCAGGGGGGGAGAGCTTCTCAAGTTGTTTTCTGCTCTGTAAATCAGTTGCTGTAGACCGGAGTGACTTGGCTGAGCCCTTGAAAATGGGGAGTCTGCAAGGTTCAACAGCAGTTGGCATGAGCCATGTCTGAATTTCTGCAAAGCCGTATTTGGAGGAAGTTTAGAAAAGCTTGCAGAAATTGCTGTTCATGCTTGCAGATCTAAGCCCTGGTTTACACAGGAGCCCCAGAATGAGGCCTGGTTCACACATACAAGAGAATGAGGTGGAATGAGATGGCAGAACCCAACCCAGAGGTGGTGGAATGGATTGCAAAACACAGCTGGTGGATTCCATCTTTGAACATTCCTTTGCAGAACAGAAAACTGGGAAGAAAGCATATTTCCCTGTCATTGCTTATTATTTGCAGGCTTTCTATTCGCAGAGAGTTCTTTTAAGCATTAGGGAGCCCTGAAAAAGGGGATACCCCACAGCCCTTTTTCTGCAACCAGAAACTCTAAAATTTTATTACTACCTGATTCTGATTGCAGGTATGAGGCAGGCCTAAGGCTTCCTGTGATGAGAAGCCTCCATGTGATTGCTCTAGCTCAGGGGTCTGCAACCTGCGGCTCTCCAGATGTTAATGGACTACAAATCTACAAAACTACTGGAAGTAGGGGTGGGTAGCGTGGTGGCCAAGTTTGCAGATGATACCAAATTATGTAGGGTGGTGAGAACCACAAAGGATTGCGAAGAGTTCCAAGCGGACCTTGATAAATTAGGTGAGTGGGCTAGGAAATGGCAAATGCAGTTCAATGTAGCAAAATGTAAAGTGATGCACATAGGGGCAAAAAATCCAAACTTCACATACACGCTACAGGGGTCAGTGCTATCAGTCACAGACCAGGAAAGAGATTTGGGCATCTTAGTTGATAGTTCCATGGGAATGTCAACTCAATGCATGGCAGCTGTGAAAAAGGCAAACTCTATGCTAGGGGTAACTAGGAAAGGAATTGAGAATAAAACTGCAAAGATTGTCATGCCCTTATATAAAGCCGTGGTGTGACCGCAGTTGGAGTACTGTGTCCAGTTCTGGTCGCCACATCTCAAAAAGGATATTGAAGAGATAGAAAAAGTGCAGAGAAGGGCAACGAGGATGATTGAGGGACTGGAGCACCTTCCCTATGAGGAGAGGCTGCAGCGTTTGGGACTAGTTTGGAGAGGAGACGTCTGAGGGGGGATATGATTGAAGTCTATAAAATTATGCATGGGGTAGAAAAGGTTGACAGGGATAAATTTTTCTCTCTTTCTCACAATACTAGAACCAGGGGGCATACATTGAAAATGCTGGGGGGAAGAATTAGGATGAATAAAAGGAAACACTTCTTCACGCAACGTGTGATTGGTGTTTGGAATATGCTGCCACAGGAGGTGGTGATAGCCACTAACCTGGATAGCTTTAAAAGGGGCTTGGACAGATTTATGGCTACCAATCTTGATCCTCTTTGATCTAAGATTGCAAATGCCTTAACAGTCCAGGTGCTTGGGAGCAACAGCCGCAGAAGGCCATTGCTTTCACATCCTGCAGGTGAGCTCCCAAAGGCACCTGGTGGGCCACTGCGAGTAGCAGAGAGCTGGACTAGATGGACTCTGGTCTGATCCAGCTGGCTTGTCCTTATGTTCTTATGTTCTTCTTCTTAAATCCCATCAGCCCCTGCCAGCATGGCCAATTGACCATGCTGGCAGAGGCTGATGGGAATTGTAGTCCATGAACATCTGGAGACCCACAAGTTGCAGACTCCTGTTCTAGCTAGAGGTTCCAATTGCTCCTACCAACTGCCAGCAGAGTGACCCTTTCCAGCAATGTTCAGTGATGCCACTGTCTACCTGCCTGTGAGCAATTGCCTAGGCTTCTTTTTGGATATGGGACAGCAGGGAGGAGTTGAAGAACTTTTGGATCATTTCAGCACCCTTATTTCTGGCTGCTACTCCCAAGTGAAAAGTGGGAGGGAGTCCAGAAGAGGCATTCTGAAGATGCCTGTAGCGGCTGTTGAAATGGTTGGCTTCATGTCCCGCTGAGCCTAGTGCTTGGGCCTGAGCATCAGTTTCAGCTAGTAGGAAGAAGAGGTGATTTTTATACTTCGCTTTTCTTTTCCTTTAAGGAGATTCAAAGTGGCTTGCCATCACCTTCCCTTTCCCATGCCCCACAACAGGCACCTTGTGAGGTAGGTGAGGCTGAGCGAGTCCTAAGACTAGCCCAAGGTCACCCAACAGGCTTCATGTGGAGGAATGGGGAAACAAACCTGGTTCACCAGATTACAACCTCCTATTCTTAACCACTGTACCACATGGGCTCTTTAACTTGAAAGAATACACATGGAGTAGGCAGAAAACATCTTAGAATTCCAGATCTGGAAGGGGATCAGTTGCTTTCTACCCAAATACATTTCTTTCTGACCCACAGAGCTAAGAACCTGCCTTATCTTGAATCAGACCACTGGTCCATCAAAGTCAGTGCTGTCTACTCAGAATGGCTCTCCAAGGCCTCAGGCTTGGAGGTCTTTCACATCACAGCCTCTCCCCAATAATACCTTATTCCCTGAGCATAAAGCAGGTGCATTTATGAAAGTTGCCCGAGGAACAGCTTCAGATTAACCAGGGCATGGTACTTTTAGAACCAAATCATGACAGAGTGGAAGCAACCCTCTATTCCCCTTTCCCTGAATACTCAGGCAAGTTGATTGAGGGCAACATTTATCCTTGGCCCACACCTGTATTCTTCCTTTACTCCACAAAACTTAGGATAGCTAATGTGAGATTTCACCCACTTAATACTCCCAAAGATCAAACAGGGCAGGAGTCCCCAACATTTTTGGGCCTGTGGGCACCTTTGGAAGTCTGACAAAAGGTGGTGGGCACAATCATACAATGACTGCTACAGGAGGTGGAGCCTACCACAAAATGGCTGCTGAAAGAGGTGGAGCCAACCACAAATTGTCAGGGATTGAGGATACCAACAACTCTAACAGTAACTCCAACATTACGGGTAGAAGCTCTTTTTAACAGGATACCTTTTAATCTGCATAGCCAATCAGAAACCCTGCTGGGAAGAATCCCTACCCCACCCACTGCAGTTGACAGGCACCAGAAAAGGTGGTGGTGGGTGCCATAGCACTTACAGGCACCAAGTTGAGGACCCCTTTAGTAGGAATTGGCTACTCTGAAAGAAAGGGCATTGGAAGGTTACCAAAAACTGGCCTCTGGATTAGAACTGATTTGAACTCAGGTCTCCCCAGGCCAAGTTGGACATTGAATCACTGCACTGCCCCCTCACTATCTCCATTAAAGAACATTTGCTTTGTTCTCACATATACTAGCATCTGCTTGGAGAATCTTGGGGAAATAACCATGTATCCTTGTAGCTGTGGACAACCAAATCAGTATCATTTCCCATTTCCGTCCTTCCTTTTTGCTAGACAGCGTTCTCTGGTGAACTGCAAGCCAGTCTGGTGCAGTGGTGAGAGTGCCAAACTAGGATCTAAGATAGGAATCTCCAGGATGTTCAGGAAGTCCACTCCCACTTACTCAGCATGGCCAATTGGCCATGCTGACCGAGGCTGACAAATCTGGGGTAGTTCCTGACCACTGAGAGTCAAGAGGGTTCTCTACCCCCCTGATCTAAGAGATCAAGGTATGAATCCCACTGTAGCCTCCTGGGGGTGACCCTGGGCTAGTCATTCACTCTCAACACCAAACCACCTCACAGGGATATTGTGAGAATAAAATGGAGGAGAGATGGAAGCTACAGTCATGTGTCTGTATTTTATCCCTGCCTACTATCTAAAGCGTAGAGCACAGCAGGTAATTCCTGTGTCTACTTCCTCTCTCCCTTGAGATGAGATTACTGACCATATATTGACAGAACAGAAGCTAGATGGGGAGAAATCAATGAGTAGCAAACCTGCCCTGTTTTGACAGTCATAGAGAGATGACAACTTCATTTTTCAAGGTACACTGCAGTCCCTTTCGCAGCACATTAGCGTTCACTTGGTGGGAAGCTCTGGATTCATGGGTCTAAGACTGACTACTCCGATAACACTGGTAAAGCTATGGAGATGAGGAGGATCTCATCAGAAACCAGATTTTTTTTGGGGGGGGGGGATCGATGAGACCTCCAGCTAAGCTCCTCACAGTTTTTCCAAAGGACCTCGTCAGTGGTCCAATGGGGAAATCACTGAGATCTTCAGCTAAGCAAAAAGGAGCAAGTGAGGCCACACTTCTATGGCTCTGTCTTCCTCCCCACCCTCATCACATTCTGCCACCTGATGTCCTGTTATACCATTTCCTCTTCTCTTTCTGCAAATGTGCTTTTTTTAACACTTAGACAGACTACTTAGCATCCTGTGGGTGGTGTTTCCTTCAAACTTCTTCTCTTCGAAGTGCAGAGTTTGTTCTTATTCAGCCAGATTTGACAGGAGATCAAATAACTTGGGAGGGGGAAGAAATGCAATTTGCCTAATTTATTCTCACCACATTGGACGTGACACACTTTACTACCACTGTGGAATGCGGGCTGGTTGCAGGTGGTCAATAAATAACCTAGCTTAAAGAGGCCCCTGAAGGTCAGTCTTGGCATTTTTCTATTCATTAATGTATTAAAAGATCTATATCCCCCTCTCCTTATGGTTCAAGGCAGTTTAAATCATTGCCAGTTAAAAACAAAACATTAAAACGGCAAAGCTCAAAACTCTCTCCCTCCCTTCCCTTAAAAGATGTCTGACAATCAAATGCTTTCAAAAGCCCTGGTCAAATAGTCTGGCCTTGCAGCATCTCTTGATGATCTCTAAGGAAGGGCCCTCTCATCTTTTCAGGGAGCCCATTCGGCAGAGCCAAAACCATGATGGAAAAAGCCTAGGCTCTGGTCGATGCTAGATGGGCTACCATAAGTCTTGGGAGAGCCAGCAAACAGCTGTCTGATGACAGTGGTTGGCACACAGGAACCTATGGAAGGAGACGATCCTTTGAATATGTGAGTGCCAGGTTGTGAAGGGCATGATGCTGGGATGCCCATGAATGAGTCTTCCTAGCATTTTTTTTCACAAGGCAAAGAACAGCAGTGGGGGTGGGGGGTAATCTCATTTCAATTTGGAAGGAGTCTGCATCTAGAGCTGCTTCACTGTCCTGCCCCTCCTCGGAGGGGGACAAACAAAGAAGGAGGTGGGCTCAATCCCCTCCCCTTTCTCACCCAGCACAGACCCACTCCAAAGCATGCCCCTGCATGGTTGCCATTTTCCTTCCAAAATGCAGGAAAGATGTACACAGGGATCTGCTGTCATGGATGTCAAGAGTGCTAAATAAGAATACTCGAGTGAAAACTGTTAACGGGGAGAGACAGCCGAGAAGTCAAGGGAAGAGGTGAGGTGTGGATGTGATGGACAGGGACACAGGAATTTCAAATTTTTAAAGCTTAGCATAAATCGTTTCTCTCTCACTTTCACACATGCTGAATAACAGACTGCCGCTTGGCAATGGGATTTACTGCCTGATACAGCAAATCCACTTGCAAACAATTACCCAAGTGGATTGTGCGTGTGAAAGCACACACTTACGTTTGGAACCTTTCCCAGATATTACAGTCCACACATACTGGGAAGCTGGCAACTATGCAAAGATCCTGCCAATACACATGGTTGACACAAGAGACATCATGCAGATATTTGGCTTTAGTATGCATGAATCAAAAAACAGTGTAGAGCAGGGCAGGAGCGAGGGAGAACTGCGCCCGGGGCAAGCGTGTGCCCTGTGCCCCTGCCACACCCCGCCTGCCCCCACCATGCCCCAGAATTCTCCTGCCACACCCCAGAATGCCCCCGCCACACCGCAGAATGCCCTGCCATGCCCCCACTCCGGCACGCCCCCAATGCATTGCGCCCCCTTCCCTCTTGGTGCTATGCCACTGGTGTAGAGTGTCTAAAGGCTGTGAGTGCATGAAAAATCTGCATGTTGCACACAACACATCATGAAAACGACACATTTCAGGAGGATGCCAGAAAGAGTGCGCACCTGAAAAGGGATTTTAAAATTAACTAATCTAAACATGCCTCCCCCGCTCTCACATTTTGTTATGCCAGAACAAGGAACTAAATAGTTCTCCTTCCAGCTGCAGGTTTGCTAGATGCAACTATGTAGTTGGACTCTTTTGCCCTGGGCCTGACATTTTTACTGGTCCCCAGTCCTTCAGAAGGGAGTAACACAACTGAAATCGATCTATATGAAGACAGCACTGTAGGATCGCCACTCTGAGGCACTCACCCGACTGTCCGAACTTGGGGCCATGGTGTCTGTCATCCACGAGCCAAATCTGGACCCGGATGCCCGGATGGTGATGGGGTTGCTTACTCCGGTCAACTTTCCGCACCCTGAAGTACAAAAGATGAAGTAGGTTAGACCAGAGTTCTTCGGCTTCTGTAGAATTGGAACCTGCCTCTAACACCAAAGTGGCCGCATGGAACCCAGCAAGTACTCAAAACAGTGCTTCTGCTGAGCCGGACCGTTGGCCTGTAAAGGTCAGCTGCATCTCCTCTGACTGGTAGGATCTTCTGCATTGCCTATGACTTTGATCTTTTAACCTGGAGACGGTGGGGATTGAATCTGGGACCCTGTAAAGACAGAAATATGCCAAAAACATGCAGTGCATCCCAGTGTTCCAAAATCCCTGCATTTCTATTCCTGTGTTGTACAGCCAAGAAGATCACACGTTGCCCGGATTATTATTCGCAAGGTATCAACAGTGCAGCAAACCGAAATGAGCTCAAGAAGTCCGGAACAGCTCAAGGCAGTTGCTGTCTGAAGGCAAAAAAATCCCCCAAAACCATATGGTGCAGAGGGTAACCGAAATCACAACCTCCACTAGTTACACTCCTCCTGGGGCTGCATTTCCATCCTAAACTTATTTCTGGCTAGGCTAGGATTACCAGCCTACAGGTAGGGTCT
Source organism: Sphaerodactylus townsendi (assembly GCF_021028975.2). Classification (NCBI taxonomy): domain Eukaryota; kingdom Metazoa; phylum Chordata; class Lepidosauria; order Squamata; family Sphaerodactylidae; genus Sphaerodactylus; species Sphaerodactylus townsendi. The sequence goes on along the minus strand of NC_059427.1, from coordinate 153,195,692 downwards.
GGAGATCTCTTGCAGTTACATCTGATTTTCATACAATAGAGATCAGTTACTATGGAGAAAATGGGTGCTTTGAAGGGTGGACTTTGTGGCATTGGACCCCACTGAGGTCCCTGTCCTCCCCAGGCTCCATCCTCACATCTCTAGCAGAGTCTTAACCTGGATCTGACAAACCCGCCGCCCCCAGGTGCTGGCTGGAGATCTTCCACTATTAAAACTGACCCCAGGGTGACAGAGATCAGTTCCCCTGGGAGAGAATGAAAGCTTGGGAAGGTTGAGCGTATGGCATTGTACCCCACTGAAGTCCCTTCCCACCCAAACCCCATCTTCCTTAGGCTCCACCCCTCAAATCTTCAGGTATTTCCCGACACAGAGCTGGCAACCCTATATTTGGCTTGGTCCCGATCAATATTAGCTCCCTCCCCCTTATATCCTTCTGTCTGTGACAGGGCTTGTGATGTCACTTATCACAAAATTGTTCAAACATTCAGCAACAGAACATAGTACCAGCCCGTTGCGTACACTAGCTCTTTGGAGTGAACCTGGGAAATGGCTAGGGTTGCTAGATCCTGGTTGGAGAACTCTTGAAAGTTTAGGGATGAAGAAGAAGAAGAAGAAGAAGAAGAAGAAGAAGAAGGAGGAGGAGGAGGAGGAGGAGGAGGAGGAGGAGGAGGAGTTGTAGTAGTAGTAGTAGTAGTTTGGATTTACATCCCACCTTTCTCTCCTGTAAGGAGATTCAAGGTGCCCTACAAGCTAGTTTCCCTTCCCCTCTCCACAACAGACCCCTTGTGAGGTAGGTAGGGCTGAGAGAGTTCCAATTAACTGTGACTAGCCCAAGGTCACCCAGCAGGAACGCAGGAGTGCGGAAACACATGTAGTTCACCAGATAAGCCTCCACCACTTAGGTGGAGGAGTGGGGAATCAAATCCGGTTCTCCAGATTAGAATCCACCTGCTCTTAACCACTACACAATGGGGTGGAGCTTGGGGAACGGAGAGCACTCCACAGTGTTGCAATGCCATGGAATCTATTTTCCAAAACTGCCATTTTCTTCAGGGGAAGTGATCTCTGTAGTCTGTTGATCCACTGTAATTATGAGAGAATTACAGGGCCCACATGGAAGGCTGGCAACCCTAGATGGGGGTGGGGGGGTGGGGTCACATCTTTGCTACAATACTCACGTACCCTACTCATGGCCAGCAAAGTCATGTCTTTACATGCTAACTGTCCATCATATATGTCTTTATACAATCATATATGTGATTTGCCCCATCTTTGGCTTGGTGTGGCACACTTCAAGTAGGTCTACTATATGCTGTCCTGACATGATTTTGGAAGAAGCCTGGCCACATATAGATGGACATATCACAAGTAGGGGAGGCTAATGAACAATCTCACTAATAAAAGCAAATAATCTTTCTCAGCTGCAGAGATGGATCAGCTGTTTGAAATCATCTCCATTTACTAGCCATCAACCAAAACTATCTTTAGGGTTTCATTTTCACTTTGGTTTTTCGTCAGAAGGCATCTCCTCCTTTCTGAGTGCTTTCAGCTTGTTTCAGCTTTTTAATTCAAGTCCTAGATGCTTCAATGACAATGAATAAAACTTTTTCCAAAGGCTAACTTCTTTTTACTCTTTTAAGACCCAAGCTGTCTCTGAGTTCTTGACTCACAAGCATAGCTCACAGAAACCTTTGAACCTTGGGAGTAAAGGTTTCCCCTGCCCAGAAGGAGTTGAGAGTCAGAGTGGTGTAGCGGTTAAGAGCAGGTACACTCTAATCTGGAGAACTGGGTTTGATTTGCTGCTCTGCCACTTGAGCTGTGGAGGCTTATCTGGTAAATCAGATTAGCTTGTGTACTCCAACAGCCTCCCACCCTCTGCTTAGGTCCCTGGTGCCACTGGATACAGTAGCAACAGTAAAATGGGATGAAGGCAGCAACTCAGAATGTCACTGCTGGATGCATAACTAGAGGTGGCATCCCCATGCTGTAGGCCACTCTGGGATCCCCCCCCAAAACACTACAGTTTTTACCAGAGAGTTTCAGGGAAATCCTAAAGTCTCCCGCGATGCAGGGATGGCAGTTCTGGTTACACAGCTACAACTGACATTGGAGTGTTATGGGATACCATACTGGTAAGGCTCTGCCCCCACATCCCTCAGCTTGCAACTCTGCAATAGCCCTATAAGGCAGGCAAGGCTAAGAATGCTTAGCCCAAGGTCACCCAGTGAGCTTCGTGGCAGAGGGGGGATTTGAACCCAGATCTCCTTGGGCCTGTTTGGACACTCTAACCCAGCACTTCTCAACCTGTGGGTCGCAACCCCTTTGGGGGTCGAACAACCCTTTCACAGAGGTTGCCTAAGACCATCGGAAAACACATATTTCTGATGGTCTTAGGAACCAAGACACAAATTATTTTAGGATTGGGGGTCACCACAACATGAGGAACTATATTAAAGGGTCACGGCATTAGGAAGGCTCAGAACCACTGCTCTAACCTCTGCAATGCAGAGCCCATTTTCTTCCCTTCAGGTCACTAATTATGTTGGTCGAAAAGAGAGCAGTACTAGGTTTCCTCCTAGTTTACCTCAAACAAAGACAAATTAAGTTAGCCAATATGCATGTGTAGATACGTGTCATCAAGTCACAGTTAATTTATGGTGACCCTGTAGAGTTTTCAAGGCAAGAGACATTTAGAGGTAGTTTGCCATTTCCTCCCCCATGTAGGCTGAGAGAGTACTGAGAGAACTGCGACTGGCCCAAGGTCACCCAACAAGTGGAAGAGCGGGTAATCGAACCCAGTTCTTCAGATTAGTATCTGCCACTCTAAAACGATACACCACTCTGGTTCTCTGAAGCCAGTATACTAAAGAGAGGTTTCAAAAAGCAGTTGCTCAGCGCTGACGATCTTTACAAAGAGAAGAGTCAGAATCCACATTTGCAGTACAGAATGCTAGGGAACAGGGGTGATTCGTGGTGCGTACCCCTCAATGTAACATTATTAAATGCATTTGCTCTCCTCTATTGCCAGGGCATGCTCTATTGCTTTTTGTCTGGTACACACTGTAATTTGGCTTGATTGCAAGCTGAAATTCTATGGAATTTAGGTTCGAGAGCCATTCCCTTATCCATACTAAACAAGCAGCTTCCAACTACAGCCATCGCCCAAGCTTGTGCTGCTGTTTTCAACGGAGAAAGCTTTTCCCGCCTTCACTCTTCCCTTCTGATTGTTGTTTATTTATTTGTCCAAAGTCTTCTAAGCTGACATCAGGACAGGTTTTAACTTCATCGTGTAAAGAGCAGTGCAAGCTGACAGCTGTAACCTGGCCGCTAAACGCCCCTTACGGATTTTGCAGCCCCAACTGCACTGCAGGCTGAAGGAGGGACACCCACAAACGGCAGCTCAAGAGTAGGGCAGACCTCAGTGTGGGGAATCCGCAGACAAGATAATCAGTTTACAAAGGCGGGAAACAATATCTGCTCAACTGTTAGGATGAAGATCTGCTGCAAAGAACAATCGCTTGCTCCTGTGGCCTGGTTCAAAGCCCTACTCTTCTTCACTCATTATTTCCAAAGGGAACAGGCATTCATCAAAAAGGCAAAAATCCAGACAATTCTTTAAATCAGCCCAAACAGATCTAGATACCCCTTGGGGAATCTGTTTTTTTCCCACCAGAAAAGACGATCAGAAGAATTTTGATTTAGAATTCTGAGTTCCGATTTTGGATTTTGCAATTCTAAAACCAGGGAAAAAAAGGTATTGCTAAGGGTGTCCACCTAGCTTGTTCAGTTCTGAGAGACTTTGTGTTCTCCTGGGAATGGACTGCAGCACATTTACAACCAAGGAAAGAGGGTTTCCCTCCCCAATCTTTGACTTATATGCAACTGCTTTTAGTCAGCAAAGCAGAACCTGATAGTTGAATCAACAACTGATACAAGATATCTAAATGGAACCTCCATGTTCAGAAGCAGTATACCCCTGGGAAGTAAAGATTAGAGACAAGCAAAAGGGGAAAGCTGTTACCTTCTTGCCCTACTTGTAAATTTTCCAGAAGCATCTAACTGGCTCCTGATAGAAACACGGTGCTGGATTATGGAAGCTCTATAGGTAAGACAGAAGTGCTGTTTAGTCAGTAATGGTGCCACACCAAAACGTGGGTTTTAGTTTATTCTTAATTTCTGTGGAAAGAACAGGCTGGTAGCTAGAGGACGTGGTTAAATTCAGGCCTCCAGGAGAGGCAGATATCCTTGGCTGTACACATTGAACCAGCAAAGGCTGGTTTGCCTGCTGCACCTGTTCTTGCAGACAAAGGTTGTGAAATTACTCATGAGTAAACGACACCCAGGTTAAATTACTACAATAAGCTATAGGTGGGTTTGCCTTTGAAGATGGTTTGGAATCAATAACCAGTGCAGAATGCTGTGGTGTAATTATTAACCAGTTCCTGCTATTAAGATCATATCACGTAAATATTAGGGCAATTGCAGCCCTTCCCTCTCATTTATTTCCAGGCCCAAATAAAAGCGCTGCTAGCTTTAAAAGTTGAATTTGCTCGGGACCATCATATCAAAAGATCTGCCTTCTGCTACATGTAATCCTACATTCTGCATTGCTTGTATTACACTCACCTGTAGGCAGTGGCGTAGCGCCAAGGGAAAAGGGGGGTGCATGATGCGTGCAGTGGGGTGTTCCAGGGGCAGGGTGGGGGTGGATGGGAGCATTGCTGGAGGCAGGGTGCATACATGCCCCAGGTACAGTTCCCCCTTGCTCTGCCCCTGCCTGTGGAGGTTGCCAGCTCTGGATTGGGAAATACCTGGAGATTTTTGGAGTGGAATAGAGGAAGGAAGGTTTGGAGGAGGGGAGGGGCTTTAATGGGGTATAAGGCCATGGAGTCTACCTTCCAAAGCATCCATTTTCTCCTGGGGAATTGATCTGTGTCATCCGGGGATCAATTTTTATAGTGGGAGCTCTCCAGTCACCACCCGGAAGGTGGCAACCCTACATTCTGGACAGTTTGCTGTTCATTCAATGCCCTTCAATGATAGAGAGTTCCAACAGATGCTAGAGGAAGCCAATAAAACCTGTTCCCCGATCTCAACACCGTGGATGTTAATTCGTAAGTCTGCAATTCCTCTAATTCTGGTTGGAGTTCGGTATGCAGAGCAATCACCTTAGCTTGTGGTGGTAATGCTTTGCCCTCTTCCGCCAGGGACGCCATCTTGGTATTCCTTACCAATAAAGAAAGGAAATGCCCCTGTGGCATGGGTTCTGTGGAAACAGTATCTCATATGCTGAATTGTTCCCTTTATGAGAAAGAGATAGGAAGAAGCATATAATCCCCTCCCTGTACGGAAGTGAAGGCATAACAGATGATCAGAAGGTTATATATCTTTTAAATAGCCACAACCTTGATCTGTTGGAAGCGGTGGCTAAATTTTTAAACGGTGTCATATCAATGCGCTTGAAATTGTAAAACTTGTTTTAAATTTGTGATGTATATGCGGTTTATATGCCATTAAAGGTATTCGAAATTCGAAATTCGAACCAATGCCCTATGGTTTCTGTGTTTTTCTTGATTGGATTTGAATTGTACACTGCTACACTGTTTCCCTTTTTGTGTAATCCCCCTTGAGTCTCAGTGAGAAATGCAAGCTAAAAATAAGCTAAACAAATCAATGCTCCTGCTCACCATCTGACTTTCTGTGGTCTTCCACCCATTTCACCTCCACCGCTGCCATCAGAAGCGTCTGCATCAAGCACTCAATGTCTTAGCAGCTCAGACAGTGAACACTGTTCTCCCCTCCTCCATTTGATCCTCACAACAACCTTGCAAAGTAGACTATGTCAGGTGTGACTGACCCAAGGGCAGAAGTACACCCTCAGTATTGAAATGCCGTCATCCAGTATGCCCTCACAATGCCCGATATTATCTATCTATCTATCTATCTATCTATCTATCTATCTATCTATCTATCTATCTATCTATCTATCTATCTATCTATCTATCCATCCATCCATCCACCTACCCACCTACCCACCTACCCACCTACCCACCTACCCACCCACCCACCCACCCACCCACCGACCCACCGACCCACCGACCCACCGACCCACCGACCCACCGACCCACCTACCTACCTACCTACCTACCTACCTACCTACCTACCTACCTACCTACCTACCTACCTACCTACCTACCTACCTACCTACCTACCTACCTACCTACCTACCTACCTACCTACGAATGAATGAATGAATGAATGAATGAATGAATGAATGAATGAGATTTCTATACTGCCCAATCCCCAAGGATTTTCTATACCGCCCAATCAGCACCAAGGGATGGCATATATTTGCTCTCTTAGGCCTTTACATGAGTGGCTGTGTTTGCTTTTAATTATGAATATTAATATCTCAGCCCAACAGTAGTTAGTACCTAAAATATGTCTGATGTGGTAGAATGAAGTGCGTTACTTCAAACTGTAGAAGGATCACATTTCTGAATACTTTTTGTGTGGAGAAATACAATTTATTTCTCTCACTTCAAATAGAAAATTAGCACCTCAAGAAACAGGCTTTCCATGGTATGTTTAGGCTTATTACTTGCCAGAATTGTTTTTTACATGATATATGAAAAATCAGTCTCCATACCAATTGAGGATTTTTGCATCTCAGGTAACTTCAAGGGAAGAACAGGGCCTAAGGTTGCAATCAACACATGTTCACTAGGGACTAAACCGTACTGCACTTGGTAGGACTTGTTTCTGAATTGAGACTTACGGACAGATTTCTGGAGAAAAACACAGAACTTTGTTTTTATATATGACAGCACCAGCAAGAATACTATTAGTGCAGGAAAGGCAAACTCCAGCTATACCTACAATTGAAGAATGGTTGGTGAAGGTATTAGTGTTGCCAGAGATGGCTAGGTTAACTTCAATATTCAAAGAAAATAATTAAGTTCATGGACAACTGGAAATCCTTGATAGAGTATTTAGACAAAATAGAAAAGAACACGGATGACTCGTGGTTTTGAAGGTTCAGGACTGTTAAAATAAGAACCAACAGAGAAAAAGTGAGACTTTTTCTCTGAGAACCTCTGCTTTGCATAGAAAAGGTCCCAGATTCAATCCCTGGCATTTCCATATAAACAGAACCAGAGACAGAGGGTGCGAAAGACACCTGCCTGAGAACGGCTGCCAGTTTTAGCAGACAACACTTACCTGATGAACTGATGGTCTTATGTATGTTAAAGAAAAACCTCCCAAAAGAGGAGCACAGGATGAGCTGATGGGATTGCCAACCTCCAGGTGGCATCTGGAGATCTCCTGGACTACTGAGATCAGTTCCTCTGGAGCAGGGGTCTGCAACCTGTGGCTCTCCAGATGTTCATGGACTACAATTCCCATCAGCCCCTCCTAGCATGGAAAATTGGCCATGCTGGCAGGGGCTGATGGGATTTGTAGTCCATGAACATCTGGAGAGCCGCAGGTTGCAGACCCGGAGAAATCGGCTGCTTTGGAGGGTGGACTCCACAGCATTGTACTCTGCTGAGGTTCTTAACCCCTCCAGGCTCCACCCCCCAATCTCCAGGGAATTTATAATTCAGAACTGGCAACCCCAGTAAGTTCCCCAAGTGTTTTTAGCTCTTTGTCTTCCTCAATTAAGTAGCTGGTCGCCACTTTATCAAATCTTGAGAAATCTATATATATAAAAAGCTAACCGTGTATGTGTTGATGACAGGGTACCTCAGTAACTGCTGGGCCAATTCCTCTGAAAATTCCCAGCCACTATAGTCAGTCAGGCGAGAGTGTTTTCAGATGTTCACATACCTGAAATTTCATACCTGGCCCAGGTAAAAACGCCTTTTTCCTGGCGCTCCCTGGTGAAGGACAGGGGAGGGGGCCTGTGTGTAACTGTCACCCTTAGAATGTTCGTGCCCTTAGAATGTTCACTCAGATGGCCAAAGATGAGCAGCGGAAACAGAACTTAGGCAGTAACTCGAGTGGAAGTGAAACACACACACACACATACACACGAGGGAGAGGGGAGGAGGAGGAGGAGGAGGAGAAGAAGAAGAGGAAGAGGAGGAGGAAGAGTTTGGATTTATATCCCCCCTTTCTCTCCTGTAGGAGACTCAAGGGGGCTGGCAAGCTCCTTGCCCTTCCCCCCTCACAACAAACACCCTGGTGAGGTGGTGGTGGGACTGAGAGAGCTCCGAGAAGCTGCAAGGTGACTAGCCCAAGGTCACCCAGCTGGTGTGTGTGGGAGTGTGAAGCAGGCTACTCTGAATTCCCCAGATAAGTCTCCTCAGCCCAGTCCGCAGAACGGACAACCAAACCCGGTTCCTTCAGATTAGATACACGAAGCTCTTGACCTCCACTGCCACTCGAGAGGGAGGGGTGGCATCAGAGATGGGATCCAGCAGTTTCTCACAGGTTCCCGAGAGTAGGTTACTAATTATTTGTGTGTGCCGAGAGGGGGGTTACTAATTGGTGGATTTTGTCACATGATTTTTACCTTAGTTACGCCCCTTCTCTCAGAAGTAGCTGCTGAACATGAAGCAGTCTAGCAGGAGGTGCACCAGCGGCGCGTGGCAGCCTGCGCCTGCGTGCATTTGTTTCCCACCCAAGGATCGGCACAGCTGGCTGGGCGTCCCTGCCACAGCCCCTCCCAGTAATGCCCCACTTTGGAATGGCCGGCCACGCCACTGTCGTCTCCGGCCCAGCTCCCATTTGCGCTTACGCCACAGTTTCTGAAACTCGCCACCATGGGAACTTTGTTACTAAAATTTTTGGATCCCACCACTGGGTGGCATGCAAGGGAAGAGAGAGGGAGGGAGAGGAAAGGGACGGTGGGGGAGGCATGCAAGGGAAGAGAAGAGAGAGGGACAGTAGCCAGGTACGGGCGGGAGGGGAGGCAGGGGCCCTACTTTGATATGACCCACCCACCCTAGCTGGAGGGAGCGGAAGGAGGGAGGGGGGGGGGGGCATGCAAGGGAAGAGAAGGGAGGGAGGGAAGAGAGGGAGGGGTGGCATGCAAGGGAGGGGAGGCAGGGGCCCAGCATCTTGATCTGACCCACCCACCCTAGCGGAGGGAAAGGGAAGGGAGGGAGGGGGAGGGGTGGCATGCAAGGGAAGAGAAGTGAGGGAGGGGCGACAGTGAGGGGTTGCATGCAAGGGAGAGGAGGCAGGGGGCCCACCCTCTTGATATGAACCACCCACTCTAGCGGAGGGAAAGGGAAGGGAGGGAGGGGGAGGGGTGGCATGCAAAGGAAGAGAAGGGAGGGAGGGAAGAGAGTGAGGGGCTTAATTTGGTAAGGGGACGGGAGGGAGGGGCCAGGCACCCTAGATTCCATGAATACTGCAGTTACAGTTAAGAAAACCAAGCATGCATTACTCAGGAGTAAGCTCAGTACAGCAACCATGACATACTTTGAATGGCTGCGTCGCACCCGTCAAGAGGGTTTCCTCAGAAGTTTACACCCATTGCCACCAACCAAACTTACTCCCAGGTAAAGGATCATGACCAGCCAGCCTAGATGTGTGGGAGGGGTGCCTTTCCATTCCCCTCCCCGCAGCGAAAGCGGCAATAATAATATCACTGACATCGCACAGTGTCAGGCTGCATGTTTGCATGAGCATGTACTGCTGGCCTCTGCAATTGATTTGCTGCTACTGTTCCTTTCCCATTTCACCACAATAAGCCACAGCCACCTGTGGCCGGGCCACGCTAGTGTACATATATAAGACAAGCGACTGCATTTTGTTGAGTGGATTAAACTGCTTCAGCCAACTCACTTATCTGACAAGCTGTTTTCCCCTGGAGAACAGCTGGTGCTCAAACCACCATTGTTGTTTTCAACCCTTGCAATTTTCATAGCTGTTGGCGGGCCCTTTTCTTTTTTTTTAGCTTCCATTAAGGGGAGAAAACAGCCAATCCTCTGGGCATGGCAAGGTGTTAAATGAGCGCTGGCAAAACTTTGCAGATGGAAAGGAGGCCACAGAGGGGAAGGAACCTTCCTCCTGATGCAGAAGTCAATGTAAAGAGATGGGGAAAGAGACATAAATGAAAGCTGTGGCAAAATACCACGGGGGGAAACAGTCACAGGATCAGTAATGTGGACCATCTCATTGAGAGTCTAGCATGTCAAAAAGACACTTCCAGGCTGACTGGAGCCAGCATGGTGTCGTGGTTAGGAATGATGGACTATAACCTGGAGAACCAGATTTGATTCCCCACTCCTCCAAATGAGCAGCGGACTCTAATCTGGCTGAACCAGGTTTGTTCCCCCACCAAATGAAGCCTGCTGGGTGACCTTGGGCTAGTCACAATTCTGTTTGAACTCTCTCAGCCCCACATACCTCACGAGGTGCCTGTTGTAGAGGTGGGGGTGGGGGCCATTGTAAGTCACTTTGAGACTTTTTATAGGTAGAGAAAAGGGTATAAGAACCAGCTCCCCTTCTTCTTCTGTATGGAGCATAACAGTGTGGTATGGGGAAAGAAGTGATAGAATCTTGAGGTGGTGTAATGGATGTACTACTTCAGTCTGAAGGTGAGCAGGGACATCTTTTTAAAGCCCCTTCGTAACAAACTCACTGCCTGTCAAAATGAGCACATCAGGAAAGAAGTTTCTAACATGACTCATCACATGCCATGCTAGTTTTCCACTTAGAGGGAATTATTAACCAGTGTTTCTTTGCAAAATGGAATCTTCTCCCTGAATTCTGAAGTAGTATGGTCCATTATACTACCTCATCAGCCTCAACATCCCATCAATTGGCACAGACCAGGTCCTAATCTGTCATCGTTACTTGCAATTTTGTTCCCAGGCACAGTTCTCTATCTCTGAAGCCTTAAGTGGATTGAGGACCAGAGATCTTCAGGAATGCCTCCTTAACTATGTAGTTACTCAAACACTTCAGTCAGTGTTAAAGGCCCAGTTCTGTGGTCGCCTATGTCCTCTTCCTGAAGTACTGCAGATTGTAATGAAAGACAGAGCTTTTTCAGGTATGGCCCCATGGTTGTGCAGAAGACCCACCACTGCTTAATATTAATACATTTGGAAAACTTCATTGTTTCTCATGGCTTTTGAAGGAAATGTGTGTTAGAGGAGGGTCATAACTTAGTGGCAGAGCATCTGCTTTGTCATGCAGAGGGTCCCAGGTTCAATCCCCAGCATTTCCAGTTAAGGGGGACATATTTCAGGTAATCTGAACAACCTCATGAGTGCTGCTGCCAGTCTGAGCAAACAATACTGACTTTGATGGACCAATGGCCTGATTCAATATAAGGCAGTTTCACGTGACAATGTGACTGTACGTCCTGCTGATGCTTTCCCTTCTTGTTACGCTGATTGCTGTCTGCTATTATTTCTAAAACCTGTCTTCCGTTACTGTTACTAGATTTCATAAGGGCTGTTCCAAAGTCGAGGTAGCATGAGAGCTAACCTACAACCTCATGGTTTAAATCTTGTCTCAGATACAAATCAGGAAGATCCAGATTTGGATCTTGCCTCGGTCAAAAATTCACTAGGTGGCCTTACGCAAGCCTATTCTCTATTTATTTGTCGTCCACGTTTCCAAATGATATATTTTGTAGCTTCTGCCCCACCTCTGCATTATAGGGATGACAATATCGATTTACCTTACAGGGTTGGTGCAAGGATTACAACTTTATAATGTACGTGACACACTTTGAGCACTTGGAAGTGCTGTATAACTGCTATTTTTATTTTAGGTAGAAGGGCAGAATATCGATATTTCCCATCAGCCATGTTCATCTGCCCTTCAAGCCAGAGAGGAAGGTGCCAGAAGGTGTGGCATTTCCTACCTAGCTTCTGCATGCAAGCATGCAAGCGTGCCTCCAGGACCAGCACCCGCTGTTGGAGCTCTTCATAGTCATAGGCCCCCATCTCTTCCTGGATCTGCAGCAGGCTACCCGAGAGATTCCTTACTTCCTCCTTCAGCTGGACGATGCTGCGCGTGTCTGCCTTGTACTGGTCCAGCACACGGATTAGGGGCATCAGCTCTGTCATCTTCTCCTTTAGCTCCTGCCAGAAAAGAAAACAAGAAACCTAGTGAAACTGGAAACAATTGAAAACTTCAGTGGAAGATGGGGCCCATAAAATTAGACCCCTGACTCAAACATCACCAAACTTAGGGGTTCTTCGATGGAGAGTCACTTGAAGCTGTGCTGCAAATTTGGTCTTTTTACCTTGGAAAACAGCTTCTCAGAGCCATGCAAAGATCTCCCATTGAACACAATTGTAGCAGGACAGTTACCCATCCCCCATTGAAGTCAATAGTGGAAACTTTTCCCCACAGATGTTCGAGTGTGACATTGGCCAATTGAAGTCTATGGGGATATTTGGTGGGGCTTGGGGGGTGGGCTGTTTTTCAAGGAAGGGGGACAAAATTTGCAGCACAGCTGTAAGTGATGCTTCTTAAAAAAAAACTACCCCCCAATGCTTGGTGAAGTTTTGGTCAGGGGGTTCAATTTTATTGGCTCTCAAATGGGTGCCCCCATTTTCCATTGGAAACAACTGAAAACTTAAATGGAAGATGGAGGCACCTCTTTTGGGGGCCAAAGAAGTTGAACCCCCTGATGGGGGGGGGATGGAATCATCACACAGGCAGAAGAGGGACCGGGCAGCTTGTGTAGGCACCGTCACAAAATGCCAGGAAACGCAGCAAGGAGCGCTAGCCTTGGGTTACAGAGGGATCCAAAGCTCCCAGACGAAGAAAAATATTAAGAGGGGGGTCAGTGAGGAAGGAAACTAGCACAAGTGGGGTAATTGCTAATAAAACACAGGATCAGAAGTTGACAAAAATAGGAAACACTTATTAATTTACTTCACTTATT
>NC_059427.1:153158495-153182738 GCF_021028975.2 Sphaerodactylus townsendi | reverse complement strand
ATCATCTTGGCATACAGAAGGTCCCAGGTTCAATCCCTGGCATCCCCAGTTAAAAAGATTCAGGTGATATGGGATGTGAACGACCTGTGACAGAGACCCCTGGCAAGCTGCTGCCCATCTGAGTAGACCAAGGGTCTGCAACCTGTGGCTCTCCAGATGTTCATGGACTACAACTCCCATCAGCCCCCGCCAGCATGGGGCTGATGGGAGTTGTAGTCCATGAACATCTGGATAGCCGCAGGTTGCAGATCCCTGGAGTAGACAATAATGGACCAAGGGGGTCTGATTTAAGGATGGAGCAGCTTTGTGTGTTCAGGTGCTTAACTTGAGAAGAAAAAGACCAGAGTTTTAATATGATGGTGTTCAGCCTTTTTGATGCCCTTTCTTTGTAGCTCCATTTAAAAATCTATTGTTTCAGAATTCACCACTGAAAATGAAAGTACACCGTGTCACATTAACTCCGCCTTCTCCACTTTTGCTATGTAATTAGTCACTGAAGTTACTTTTTTCTTGGTGCAGTAAAAGCTATGTGGGCGGACTTGAATTTTCCATAGGAACTTGACAAGTCTCTGGAATGCAGTATTCCTAGTGCTGATGAGGCATGGGGCTATTGAATCCATCCTCTGCCTGTCCATCCAAGAGACTGCTGTGTGAAGGATGTAGGACAATCATGACAAAGCTCTTGTAATGGCTTCTGCTTTATGGAAGCAACTCTACACCTCTTGTGGGTTTGGTTGCTCTTGTGTCTGATCAGCAGGGATGTTGACCTCTGTGTTTGGATGCTGGATTTAAGGGATGCATTTTGCCAGTTAGAATTATAGACAAAAATGTCCTGAGCTACAAAATGAGACTGAGAAGACCAAAGTTTTCTTTGAGCCTTCTAGACTTTAGTTCACACTCTTCCCTATGAATTTGAGCCAGTGCTGTAGTGGGTAGATGGTTGATCTAGAAACGAATTTCCACTTTGCCATGGAAGATTACTGGGTGACTTTGGGCTAGTCTCTGACAGAGGTTTGAGGGCCCATGTTTATGAGGTCCCTTGCTTAGACGATAGGGAAGGAGGCATGGTATAGCCTGATCTCATAAGATCTTAGAAGTCAGTACTTGGATTGGAGACCACTGAAGAAAATTCTGCAGTGGAATGCAAACCACCTCTGTTCCTCATTTGCCTTGAAAGCCCCTTGCTGGAGTAGCTGTAAGTTGACTGTGACTTGGCAGCATTTATGTATGTTGTGTACCATGTATGTGTCAACTGTGAATGCAGAAAGCCTCTTCTGTTGAAGAAGGAGGAGAGGGAGGGATTTATATTCCCCCTTTCTCTCCTGCAAGGAGACTCATAGGGGCTTACAAACTCCTTTCCCTTCCTCCCCTCACAACAAACACCCTGTGAGGTAGGTGGGGTTGAGAGAGCTCAGAAGAGCTGTGATTCGCCCAAGGTCATCCAGCTGGCATGTGTTGGAGTGTACAGGCTAATCTGAATTTCCCAGATAAGCCTCCACAGCAAAAGCAGCAGAGCAGGAAATCAAACCCGGTTCCTCCAGATTAGAGTACACCTGCTCTTAACCACTATGCCACTGCTGCTCCTCAGAGTCTCTAGACAGCCATTGCCTATTACATTAGATGTACTGAGCAGATTAGACCAATGTTTATTCTTTTTTAATTATCATTTTTGTATATAATCTGACCTATTTAATTAAAAATGCACAAATTCTAACACCACTGATATAACATTGAAAGTCAAGCAAACTACCACCTCAATCCTACAACAGCGCCCTGATTCAGCTGTGTTTGTTTTACATTTTTCTTCATACCCACCTATATAGGATCACCTGGGTGGCTTCCAACAGAAATGAAAACAGCACCCTCACCCTGAAATCCCACAGCAATAAACTATCACAAAACCCATAATAAACCCATAATAAAAGCAACAACAAAGCTAACAAGATAGAATTAAAACATCAGCAATGTAAAAAAAACCAACCCTGCTTAAATTCCAGTTCAGTGGCCATCTATACAAAACAACCCCCTGGTTTTTAAATGCCAAATGTTCTCCTAAAGGACAGAGTGTTCAGCTGCCAATGGTCCCAATGTTTATTCTTTACAACACTTCAGGTTCAGTATTCATTCTACATTTACATATTTGTGTTGCAGATACGTGTGCGCGAGAGCCAGCGTGGTGTAGTGGTTAAGGTTTCGTGCTAGGATCTGGGAAACCCCGCTTGCACCATGGAAACTCGGCAGGTGACCTTGGGCCAATCACACACTCTCGATCCTGGCAAGTATTTGAATGGGAAACCTCCAAGGGAGGCTGTAGAGGCAGGCAGTGGCAAACCACCTCTGAATATCTCTTGCCTTGAAAACCCTGCGGGGTCACCATAAGTCAGCTGGGACTTGACGGCAAAATATATGCATGCATATTTGCACACTGGGCTCCCAGAACAGCGGGCACGCTGTTGCCCTTGCAGCTGCAGGACTGCCCAGTTCAAACCACTTCCTGGGGTCCTGTTAGCCCCCACAGGCAGTCATTCAAAGCTCAAAGACTAGATGGCAATTTCTTGGCAATGCCAGTGCTTCAGGGATCCCCCCAGATCAGTCATAAGCTGTTACAGGGAAACTTGGAGCATCCCGACACCTTCACTTGCTGGGATGTCAGTGCTAATATATTGGTGGGGTGTGTGTGTGTGTGTGTGTGTGTGTGTGTGTGTGTGTGTGTGTGTGTGTGTGTGAGAGAGAGAGAGAGAGAGAGAGAGAGAGAGAGAGAGAGAGAGAGAGAGAGAGAGAGAGAGAGAGAGAGAGAGATCTGTGTTGCATTTGGGGCCCTGCCATTCCAAGGGGAAGACACAGCTTGCAATGTTTACTGTGGAGCTGCCCGCGTGCTCCATAAAAATCAGCTCTATCCACACAGATCAGCATTTGTGTGTGTTAAAGGAAGAACAGCCAAGGTTCTGGCCTCACCACAAAGGCTCAGCAGTCTCTGGGACTGCCTCTATGGGATTATTGTGCATGCTCAGCAGAGCGCGTCAGATGCCCTAGTCTCTGCTTGGCAGGGATTCTGTGCTGTCAGAGGGCCTTAAATGGGAGGCCCAAGTGCCTCTGGACAGCCCTGGAAAGGCTTGAGGGGATCAGAGGCTCATATTTTGGGCAAGAATCAAGCTGTTTCTGCATGCCATTCCACAGCCAGTGCATGAGCATTGAAGGTATGTGTTTGGTTAGAGAAGCCAGGTCACTGTAGTGGTTAGAGTGTCAAATTAGGAGGCCAAGTTTGAATCTTCACTCGGCTATGGAAACCAGCTGGGTGATCTCGGTTCCATCACACATGGTCAATGTAGCCTACCTGATGGGGTTGTTGTGGGGATAAAACAGAGGAGAGGAGAAAATGTGAGCCACTTTAGGTCCCCATCAGGGAGAAAGACCTGGGTTAAGTGACATTAACAAATGGTAGTACAGTGATGGGTGTTGGATGACTAAGAAGAAGAAGAGTTTGGATTTATATCCCCCTTTCTCTCCTGCAAGGAGACTCAAAGGGGCTGACAATCTCCTTGCCCTTCCCCTCCCTCACAACAAACACCCTGTGAGGTGGGTGGGGCTGAGAGAGCTCCAAAAAACTGCAACTAGCCCAAGGTCACCCAGTGTAGGGGTGCACAAGCTAATCTGGTTCCCCAGATAAGCCTCTGCCGCTCAAGTAGCAGAGCAGGGAATCAAACCCGGTTCTCCAGATTAGAATGCACCTTCTCTTAACCACTACACCACGCTGGGTCTAAGTGATGTGCTCTGTGCTAAGAAAGGCAACCCGCTTTGTACATTTGTATCAGCAAGATTCGGTAACCTTTCGGCAACTGTGCAAAGGAGTAGCCATGCTGCCCTTGTGGCCTCTGGGTCCTTTCGTATTGTAGTAAGTACTGCT
This sequence comes from Sphaerodactylus townsendi, assembly GCF_021028975.2. NCBI lineage: Eukaryota > Metazoa > Chordata > Lepidosauria > Squamata > Sphaerodactylidae > Sphaerodactylus > Sphaerodactylus townsendi. Next base: position 153,178,834 of record NC_059427.1, on the reverse strand, counting down.
GCCTGCATGTTCCCATTACTTCCATTTTCCCAGCTAGGAATGAAGAAGAGCAAAGTTCCATTGTGAATACCAAAGCTCTGCCCCAGCCATTCGGCTCCTGCTTTCAGACATTGCCAGTACTGTTCTCCCCAATCATTAGGGCTAGCCTGGCATCTTGATTTTTAAAACAATGAATGTTAAGATTCTCCAGACTCTGAACTCAGTTCTCAGTCTCAATTCCTGAGTTGTTTTGTGCACTGCGTAGGCCCTTCAGTAAGAGAACAAGCATGGTCTATAGTGGTTAAGGTGTACGAGCAGAGGAAACCCAGGTTTGAATCCCCACTCTGCCACAGAAACCAGCACAGAAACAGAATACTTGGGGCATGACATGGATGCAGGCTATGGCAAACCAGCTCTAATCATCTCTTGCCTTGAAAACTTTAGGAGTCAAACTCGTGGCCCTCCAGATGTTATGGACTACAGTTCCCATCATCCCCTGCCAGCATAATCCTCTTCCTCTTCTTCACTTCTGGGTCTCTTATCATCTATGGGACCCATCTCTCCCCCCTTTTGGGAGGGTTTTAATGAGGGTTATTGCAGACATCGTTTGTTACTGATCGCTGCATTTTAAATTGTTTTAATGTATTTAAGGGTTATTGTATATATGCATTTATGTTGTTCACTGCCCCAGATTCTTCGGAAAGCGTACAAAACCCAACAATCAATCAATCAATCAATCAATCAATCAATCAATCAATCAATCAATCAATCAATCAATCAATCAATCAATCAATCAATCAATCAATCAATCAATCAATCAGTCAGTCAGTCAGTCAGTCAGTCAGTCAGTCAATCAATCAATCAATCAATCAATCAATCAATCAATCAAGTGCTTACGTGGCCGCCATAAATCAGCTGTGACTTGATCTGCCTGACCAAAAGAATTTTAGTAAACGTGCAGCTGTGGGTCCAATCTTTTCTGCTTCCTCCTGTTTTGAGAAGCTTGTTACTAATGGGAAAGCAGCAGTTTGGAGTAAGATTCTTCTTTCCCTAATGCTCCAGTTTGGAGTAAGATTCTTCTTTCCCAGTTTGGAGTAAGATTCTTTTTTCCCTAATGCTCCAGTGTAAAGCAGAGAAGCATATATATTATACCAAGTTCTGGTGACTGGGCCATGTAAACCTGTGTGGGTCACTATTACCCTGGCCTTCTGGCTGCCCTTTGCAGAACCTCTTTTATTCCTTTTTCTGCTGCCGAATTCATTTTCTGGCACATCTGTAAGGTTGTCTCGGTTTGCTAGCAGCTTGAATGCAACCTTGGGTCTACATTCCTTCGTCTGGGTGTTGTGCCCAGGCCAGTCTTTATCCTTTCTAACCTTTGCTGCGCTTCTGCCATCACTGGCTTCTGTGTGACCTCTGCCTTGCGGGAATAGTGGGATGGGAAAGTAGGGTTGTTTTGGGCTGGGATTTCCACGGGAAAACTTTTGCCCGTAAAAGCGGCTGCTGGGGAGAGTTTGGTCAGATTCCGCATTGTCTGTAGAAGATCGTGATTGCCAGTCAATAAAGAGCTTTCGCTACTGTTGGTCTGAACTCTTCTGGTTCCTTACATTGGCGCGAATCTCACATCTTCTTCTCTATTAGTTTTCTCCCCTGATTGAACTCTGGTGTCTTCCTCCGACATGCAGAAGTTGGGATTTGCTGACTGATGAATTCAGAATACGGTTAGAGCTGGTAGCCCCAAAGAGGGCTCTGTTCACTTCGCCTCGCGCCCACTGCTCATAGGGATTCCTCGGAGTCTATATGCTGGTTTCCCTTTCCAGACCCCAGCTTAGTCGCAGCTTGGCTTTCCTGCAACTTCAGGAACAAGTTGACCGCTGCCCCTGGTGGCCCATCGCACTGTTTCCTCCGAATGTCTTGGGCGACGGGAGATCGTGGACCTTGGTGGAGGGATGTGTATGGATCATGCTCCATTTGAGAGGTACATCACCCACCAACGGTGGATTACAAACCTGTAATGCGCAAAGTCACGGAGGAAATTGGATTATCAACGATTCACAGGACTGCTGGTGAATCGTTGGAACATTTCCTGGATCGTTACCTCTAGGACCCTCCTCCTGTGGAGTATTGGCAGAGCACTGGGGCGAGACTCAAGATCTCCGACTGCGATGTGCCGATCCTTGAGTCTTTTGACTTCGCGGCTCCCCAAGGTGACATGGTTGAGTCGATGGCTACCGTTCAAGAACGTGACATGGGGGAACCACGACGTGGATCTCGACTCAAACTAACATTTCCTGATGACCTAGGAACGGATGAACCTGAGGATCTGACTGACTCCTCCGGAGATGTGGGACAGGAAGAGCTGCCTGGCCAGGAGGATCTTGGGTTCCAACGTGAAAATCAACCGGAAGACCTGGAAAATATTAGATGGCAGCGGGTCCGAGAGTGGCAGCAAGCCCACGATTCTCCTCCAGACGACCGTCTACACCAGGAGGCTCATCTCCCTGGTGAGTTGGAGGGGGAGAAGGAAGCTTTCTACCGTCAACTACAACAAGATCGAGAAAAACAGAGAGTTACGTTTACTCGCCAAGCAGTCCAGACATGAACTGTCGCGGGAAAAACTTACTCTCCGGGCTCTTCGTGATCAAGGGGAAGTGGACGCTGCTCTGCAATGAGCTGAACAGCAACGGCTCCATCGTGATCGCGAAGAAATCGAACAGCAACGGCAAAGCTGCTCAGAGAGAGAACTACTGGCTTTGAAGTCGCCAGGCAAGGAACCCTCACTGGCAACTTAGATGTAGTGGACCTCGCTCTCCACGCATGCAACCAGCAATCCAGCCTGAACCCTGTCGTCAACCAGCAGCGGCTGCACACATCCGGCCCAACGAGCCCAACCGCCCCCGATTCCAATGCCTGCAGTTTTGCTGGCGCCTCCTCCGGCTCTATTCCCCTGGTCATGCCTATCCCAGACCGTGTATACCAGCTCGTTTTGATGGTACTGCGTCCAAGTTGCCCTACTTTATCCTCCAACTAGACACCCACATGCAGGATTTCGATGATCTCTACTGTTCTGAACGAGAGAAAGTGAGAGACATTAGATCTGTGCTGGATGGTGATGCTGCTGAATGGTTTGTTGAATTGTTCGAGCAGGACACTGACGAATTACATTCTGTGGCGGCATTACTTTGAGAACTTGGGGTTCATTTCGAGGATAGAGATGCAGCTGACAAGGCCAAAAAACTTCTTAAAACCATCAAGCAAGGTAACTGTCCATTCGCAGAGTATGCTCGCCAGTTCCATGTGGTGGCCAGCAAGATTACTGATTGGCCTGACCGTATGAAATGCAAATATTTCTTTGAAGGCATTGATCCCAAGATCTGTGAGTGGGCTGTCTTGCATCAGGAATCTCGCACAGTGGCTGAATGGATTGAAGTGGGAGGCCAGATCGCAACGTGCCTTCTACGCTCCAAAGGAACACCAGCCAAGGTTCAGCCACCAAAACCACCCAGTGCTCCTACCAAGAAGTCGACCGGTGGAATGTCTGCCCCAGAAACCACCTCGTGAATGCCTTCACACCTGGTCTCTGTCTCTACTGTGGAGAAGCCAGCCACATGGCTGCCAACTGCCCAAGAAACCCAAAACAACCGGATCGGTCCCACACGCAAACCAGCCGCCAAACCTCCACACAAATCGAGGAAGGCTTCCAAGCGGTCCTCAGAGGCATTGAGGGAGATTCACTAATTTTAGTATTAGCGCAGGTGAGATGTTCATAGCCATCAGCCATGAACATCTCACCGCTTTCAATACTCAAATTTTAATAATATGAATATCTTGTAATGCCCTTCGATTAAACCGGAGCATTCTCGGCTTGGCGTCATCTCTATCAATGAGGTGCTGCAAGATTTATTGTTTAAGGTCCTGAAACACCCCGACCCTACACTTCCCTTCGTGGTTCATGTGGATGTGCTTCGTGACAGCGCTGGGGCAGCCCTGTTGCAGAAAAAATAAAGTTAATAAATCCCACACTGCGGTGCTTATTTGTCCAAAAAACTGTCAGGGCCAGAATTGAATTGGACTGTGGGTGACAAAGAGACTGTTGCGATTAAAGAAGCCCTTAGTACTTGGAGACATTGGTTAGAAGGGGCGCCTACCCTTCTAAGTCTGATCGGATCATAAGAACCTGTCAGCGTTGTCTACCCCAACCAAAATGTCGGCCAAACAATTACGCTGGGCGCATTTCTTTTCTAGGTTCAACTTCACCATCCATTTTTTCCCAGGGAATAGCAACAAGTTGGCAGACGCCTCTGTCCCGCTTCTCCCCAGGGGCGAGTCATCTCTGGCGATCTGTTCCACTTCACCGCCCTGTCACCGTCACAATTGGGGTTGCCCGTGACTAGATCCCAAGCAAAGGCTGATCCGCCCACAGTGACACCTTCCCCCCCCCACTCTGGCCCCGATATTGTCACACCCTTTTGCAACGGGCCATGGAGGCGGACGAATGTTCTCCGAAGATGCCGGCGAGCTCTGCATCAAAGAGGGGTTTGCGCAGGGGAATGTTGGTATCGCCCCTCCCTCACTGTGCGAGGTGTTGCCGGGCTGGCCATGATGCCAAGCATGCGGACATTTCGTTTCCAAAACTCTCCATCTCCCTCCTCTGGCAATTCTTTGCAGGACGCACTACGCGCAAAGACATTGAGAGGCTGCAGTGAAAGGCTGCCCCTGTTCGTGCTGAGGCAAAGCCTATCGTGGGCAAGCCTCATGGGCTTCTGCAACCAATTCAGCTGGCATCTCGCCCTGGCAGGTTATTTCCCATGGACTTTATCACAGATCTCCCTGAAAGTCATGGCAACACCGCATTCATGGGTGGTGGTGGACTTGTTTTCAAACAGGTGCATTTTATTCCTTGTTCCACCATTCCGGCTTGCCCTGCCAGCTGCTATTCCAGCATATATATCGCTTTGCACCGCCGGCCAAAGTAAATCCCAGACCGTGGGCCCCAGTTCATCTCGAAATTCTAGAAGGCTTTTTTGAATTTGTTAGACCACTTCCTCGGGCGCATCGTCACTGCATTCACGCAAGTAAAGCGCACGGTCAGTCGGAACGGACTAACAGAACATTGGAACAATATCTTATGTTGCTACACCAACTATCATCAAGATAATTGGGTAGAGTTGTTACCCTTTGCCAAGTATGCTTACAATAACGCCCTGCACAGCAGTACCGGCAAGTCTCCTTTTGAGGTGGATACAGGACAAGTGTTTCCCCCATTTCCCTTCACCTAATTCAGCCCACCCGGCCAGAGTTTAATACCTGGATTCAAACACTGGCGGAGGGCTGGAACTCTGTCACTACTGCCCTCACTCAGGCACAAGAGTCTCAGAAAATGCATGCTGATTGGCATCGCTCTGACTCTTCCTTGCAGGTGGGAGAGTGGGTCTATCTGTCCACAAAAAACCTTAGAGATGTCCATATATCAATATTCAAAGCTTGGCAAGAAATTCATAGGGCCATTTCAGATTACACAAGTAATCAATAATGTTACTGCCTCGCCTTGAACTGCCTAATTCATTAAGCAAACATCCATCCTGTTTTTTTCATTCCAGCTTGCCTTGCTGGCTCCAGATTCCGACAGCTTGGCACGCTCCTCCGAGAAGCCCCTACAATCACGCATTGATGGACACAAGCACTACCAAATTGATGCTGCTTGGACTCAGCTTTGTTTTGTAAACGTAATGGTATTTAGTATCTGCGGGGTAAATTCTTCCGCCATAACCAGTAAGTGTATCTGAACACGCCTGGCCCCCCCCACCTTGTAACTGCTTTTCATAAGGCTTTCCCTCACAACCGGGAGGAGAAGGGGCTTTCTTTGGGGGTGGGGGTGGGGCAGAGTGTAAGGTTGTCTTGGTTTGCTAGCAGCCTGAATGCAACCTTGGGTCTCATTCCTTGTTCAAGGCAAGCAGCTCAGGGCCACCTTATCTCTTTCTTTAACCTTTTGCTGGGCATTGGCTATCACTGGCTTTGTTCTGTGTGAATCTCTGTCTTGGTGGGAATAGGATGGGAAAGTAGGTTGTTTTGGGTTGATTTCAAGGAAAAACTTTCACCATAAACTCTGCTGGGGAGAGTTTGTCAGATTCCGTGATTGTCTGTAGAAGACTCACATTGCTAGTCAATAAAGAGCTTTTCTGCTACTGACTTTTCTGGTTCCTTACAATCCCTCTCTGCTTCTAAATGGAAGCTAAAACCTGCTTTGCATTATCGAGACATGCAGAATCTCTGTAATTATATCTGGCCAGTGAAATAAGGAGCATGGAGGTCCTAGAGGTAAGATTATGAAGAAGAAGAGTTTGGATTTCCAGAGGCGGAGATGCAATGGGGGCATCTGGAGCAGCTCGCCCATTGCAGTCATGTGTTGGGGGTGGGGCTGGGGCATGTTGGGCGTGTCGGGGGGTTCAGGGGGTTCAGGGGCAGGAGGGGGCATGCAGGCAATTCGTGTCCTGGGCGCAGTTTCCCCTCCCTTCATCACTGCACCTTTCTCTCCTGTAAGGAGACTCAAGGTAGCTTACAAGCTCCTTTCCCTTCCTCTCTCCACAACAGATACCTTGTGAGATAAGTGGGGCTGAGACAGGTCTGAAGACTGTGACTAGCCCAAGGTCATCCAGCAGGAATGAAAGCTTTGCTCTAGTATATACTTCCAATCACTGGACCGAACAATATCATGTAACCCATCTCAGGTTCATCCACTAGTCCACCTCTCAGCGTAATGGCCAACAGAGCCCTTCTCCACCCTACAGTGGATAAACAGGACAGTCCCTAATCAAAAGAATAAATGTATATATATCTGACATTGTAGGGGAAAATCACAGTGTGCAGAACTTGCGAGGCAACAATTCAATCTTCTACGGCATCTTTTTGCTGATCTAAAATTTATAGTTCTCTTGCACAGGAACTTCAAAGGGAGGTTCGCACATGAAATGCGTGCATTAGAGTTCATTAATAAACTTAAGACCATGTGTTGGATCCCATCTAAAACTTCTGTGCTCCAAAGCACTTCTGTGCACAGTAGCACAAACAGGCCAACGAGCAGATCGATGGATGGAGAGGCAACAGATGAGTAGGTGGTTGGATGGATATTGTTCATCCTCGTTTCTCAGCCTCTCTTCCCTGGGGTTGCTCCATCGTTGCTACACAGAACTTCTAATTTGAAAATACTGGAAGAGTCGGTGGCAATCATTATTCATGCTGAATGCAATCTGATCATAAGGCAAGAAAGAGCCCAGGGGGTGGGGGGGGGCAGGGCTGGGGGAGAGAGAAATCTTTAGGATGTGAGAGGGGAAAATTCTTTTCAACTTGGCTGCAATGTTTGCCTAATTTTTTTAATTGTTAAATAAAAAGGGGAGCTCCATAGGGGATATCTCTACAGATATGTTCTTTTTGATTCCTTTCCAAATATTCACTATTGCTATAATAAATACAGGGAGTACATTCCTTATGATTCCTTTCTTCTGCCCCTGCCCATGGGAGATATTTTAGTTCAGTGCAAGAGAACAGTAGTTATATCTGAACCCAGATGGGCTGGTTTTTGCTTGCTGAAGCGCTGCTTGCTTATCATTTGGGTTGGCTCATAGAAACATTGAGCTGGAAGTGATATCAAGGGTCATCTATTCCAACCCCCTCCATACTGCAGGAAATTCACTACTGCCTCCTTCCTCCACTCTGCTGTGTGCCCTGAGGAAGTTTAAAAAAACCCTCTAGGATCCCTACCAATCCATCCATTACGCCCTTTTCTTGTAATATAATGGCTCAGAGCCTTTCTCTCTGGGAAGGTTTGTGAAATAATTTCTTCTTTAGTTTTCTTCCGAAGTGGCTTTCAATATCACTTGTTAGATTGGCAGCGAGAGGACTCTTGGGCGGTTGTTCCCCAATTGTGGGGCTTCTACCTAAAAGTTCCTGTCACCTGTGCCCGGCGGATGAGCTCCTTTGATGGGTGGGAAATCAGGAGGGCCTCTCCCTACGGTCTTAATTCCTGGGGATGAACATACAGGTAAGACTGCCGTCACACAGTGTGGTAGCAAATTCCATTGGGTAGGTGTAGAGCAAGAGGAACTCCTTGCCACTGTGTGGATTCTGATTTAGGTAACACGAAGCACTCTGAGCCAAGACGTAAAAAAAAAATTTCTTCAATTTTATTGAGAAGTAAACATTTCTCGATGATGAAAACAGCTTTAGCTAATAGAACTTATATTTGTCTGAGTAAAAACCAGTATTGTCCAAATGGCGGTTAACCATAAAACAATAGCCTAATATGGTGAACAATAGTAGCGTTGCCCATAGTTCCCCCCCCCCAAGTGGAGCTGTTTAGGACTGCTTTCTGAAATTCCTTTGGAGGTATCAGCCTTAACTCCGGTCTAGAGTGTGGGGGGCCATTCAGGAAGGGGAACACATGGTCTGTCAAGCTGTCATCTACCAATAGTTGCCTCCCATAAACACGTGCTGGGACCGTGCCAACTGCCTGCCAGAGGTCTTGCGAGGAATGATCCTCCATGTTACACTAAGTAGAGCATAATCCAATCTGCGAGCTGCATGCCTTCCTCCTACATCTCCCGAATGGGATTTAAATGGGAGCTTACAAGGGAGCTCTTTGCTAATGAAAGGGAGTGGGAGGGGGGAGAATTAACGAGTCTTCCTCAATGCCTCATTGATTTTCTCCCACTGCTCAAAGCCGGCATCCTCCACGAAGCTAAACTAAATCCCTTCTTGTCCTTAGCACTTGCAGCTGCAGAAAAGCAGGACAGACATTTCTTCTCATTTTCCCGGGGGGGGGGGGGGGGAACCGAGTGGCATCTGGTTGAACATTGGCAAGAAAGCAAAATTATCTACGGAAAGGGGCTGAGGTTGGGTGAATCAATAATCTCTCCATAGGGAGCTGATGGCAGAAGACATTATCTTTGAATGTTTGAAAAGATTTGTCACCCATGCCCAAACTGCTGCCCCCTGGAGGTAGGAAACTGGGTTGTGCCCTAAGCCTGAGCTCTGATGGTTGATGGTATAAGCCAGTGATGGCAAACCTTTTCGAGACTGAGTGCCCAAATTGTAACCCAAAACCCGCTTATTTATCGCAAAGTGCCAACACGGCAACTTAACCTGAATAGTGATGTTTTAGTTTAGAAAAAACGGTTGGCTGCGAGGCGTGCGTTACTCAGGAGTAAGCTTGGTGGTAATCGGTGGCTTTGCTTTGAAGCAACCGTGCCACTCTTCCAACGGGTAAATCACGACCCTAGGAGGGTTTACTCAGAAGCAAGCCCCATTGCCAGCAACCGAGCTTACTCCCAGGTAAAGGATCACGCTTTAGTTCTTCACATGAAAATCAGTGGGGTTTAACGGCGCTTAACAGGGTTACCTACACTGCTTCCCCAAAACTAGGTCTTATATTTAATGCTAATAATTGAGCCCAGTGGCCCAGGCAAGCCTAGATGTGTGTGTGGGAGGGCACTCTGTTTGTGCATGCCCACAGAGAGGGCTCTGAGTGCCACCTCTGGCACCTGTGTCATAGGTTTGCCACCACTGGTATCAGCTTTTGAAAGGGGCTGGCAGTGAGTTTGGAAGTGTGATGCGCAGTCAAACATTTGCTAATGAAAATCTAACCCAAACTGCACCCCATCAGGAGATCTGACTCTGTTCAGAATGATTGCTGATATCCCAAACAATTGCTGATATTGATGCCAGCCAACTTTGTGGTTATTGAACATATGATGCTGCCTTATATTGAGTCGTGTCATTTGTCTACCCCGCTCAGTGTTTGCTACTGTTACTGGCAGCAGTTCTTTGGCCAAGAAAGGCTTTCCCAGCAGATGGTAGCTGAGATCTTCTAACAGGAGATGCTAGGGATTGAACCAGGGGACCTCTGCATGCAAAGCACATTTGCTACCACTGATCCACACCCCTGGCTCATTTCTTAGGTGACCTGATGTTTGTTTTTGAGAGCCAGCGTGGTGTAGTGGTTAAGGTTGGCAAACTCTAATCCAGAAAATGGGGCTCAATTTCCCACTCCTCCACATGAAGCCTGCTAGGAGACCCTGGGCCAGTCACAGTTCTCTGAGAATTGCCCCAGCCCATGAAGAGGCAGGCAGTGGCAAACTACTTCTGAATTCTCTTGCCTTGAAAATTTGCAGGGTCACCATAAGTCAGCTGTGACTTGATAACACTTTATACCTCCATTGTTTGGTTTTCATTTCCTGGACAGTAGTAGTAGTTATTTGGCATCAGCAGACATGTATGTGGCAGGGATTCCAGCCAGCCAATACAATGTCCACTAGTCAGATCTGTTCCCACTGGAGTTTTTGTGCTGAGTGATATATTTTCCATCAATCATCATGCTGTTTTGGGGAGGGCTTCCTGAATCTCTGCCAGAGCTGTTCCATTAATTGGGGCTGCACATCCACCAGCTAGGCAGGCAGGCAGGCAAGTGGGCAACATTTCACATGTATCCACTATCAGGCAGTGCTGATGGGGGGCAAATACAGATCAAAGACTACATCCCCCCATAATTGGCAGCACTACCCACCAACCACAGGGCTGCCCTGCAAGGAACAGAGGAGAAAACTGCTTGTATATGCTGGCAGACAGGTTGACAGTGGAGACAGGAGAAAGGCAAATTTCCAAGTGCCTGACTGTAGACAGGTGAGGGACATTGCTCTTGAAGACCTGCCCAGATGGCCTCGAGTCACTACCACCGAGGTATTCCGCCTTATTAGAAAACTCAAACATGGAAAGGCCCCTGGTCCGGATGGCCTATTCCCTGAAATCTTTACCAACTATGCCGGAAACTGGGCTCCTATATTGGCGAAACTTTTCACATCAATTGATAATAGCAGCCAATTACCCCAAGATTGGACCAAAGCCACTGTTGTTCCAATTTTTAAGAAAGGAAATAATGATACACCTTCCAATTACAGGCCAATCAGCCTCCTATCTATCCCAGGGAAACTGTACGCGGATCACCTCCGCGAGAAACTTCTGGAATGGGCCATTCCTGTACTTGGTCCTGAGCAAATCGGTTTCATCAAGGGCCACTCCACGTACGACCACTGTGCGGTACTGAGGCACCTCGCCGAGAAATATGGAAAAACCAAGAACTCTGGACTATATGCTGCGTTCCTCGACCTGAGGAGTGCCTTTGATTCAATCCCCAGGCAACTTCTTTGGAACAAACTAAGTGCTCTGGGGATAGAGAAGCGCTTACTTCTTCTCATCCAAAGACTTTATACTGCCACCACTTGCAGCATATGTTACAATCCTACCGGCTCATGCACCCCCGAAATAATTTCTAATAAGGGTGTCAAGCAAGGTTGTGTCCTTGCCCCTCTTCTCTTCAACCTGTTTCTACAGGACCTTCCAAATTCCCTTCCAACCGCTCGAGCTCACCCTCCCATCCTTGGCAACGCCCCCTTGACCACCCTTCTATATGCCGATGACACGATATTACTCTCGCGTACCAAGATAGGCCTGAAACGTCTACTCCACGCCTTCGCAGAATGCAATCAACTTACAATAAACTATGAGAAGACTAAAATCATGACATTCTCAAAAGCGTAGAAACCAGCAGCATGGTCTATCAGTGGGAACAGAATTGACCAAGTCAAAAGTTTCAACTACTTGGGAATCCGTTTCCAATATAACTTGAATTGGACCGAGCAGTACAAGCACATCTCCCTCTCCACCAATCAGTGCACGGCAGCAATTAGGCGGTTCTTCTACTCCCAAGGGGGTCAATGCGTCCCAGCAGCAGTGAGAGCCTTTGAAGGCAAACTGATCCCAAAAACCTTGTATGGCGCTCCAATCTGGCTAAATCATAATCTAAAGCCTCTTGAGTCTATACAATCTAGCTTCTTTCGCAAACTACTTGGAATTTCGAACAGCGTGTCATCTCTCTCCTTATGTTCGGAATTAGGTCTAAATCTTCTCGAAACACGTATATGGCTCTCCTCGCTTCGATACTGGCTGCGCCTCCATTTCCGACCAGAACAGGACAGCCTAACAAAGCGAATGCTTTCGGATTCCTACCTCTCCACTTGGAGTCTCCTGATCAAGGAAAAAATTAATTCGTTAGGCTTCGCTTTAGACTTCTTCATAAACATGGATGAAGCGCAAATAGTCAAACTTCTGTCGCTAAGGCTACTCGACATCGAAAATCAACTGCTATCTACTCAATACATGAAGGGCATTTTACCGGAGGGTTCCCACCCTCTTCCCTTCAGTAAAGGGCTACCAAGGTACTTTTACAATATATCTTCACCATATCTCCGACGTACCTTAATGCTAGCCCGACTGAACGCCCTACCTTCAGCAGTCCTGAGTGGCAGATTTCTCCAGATCCCATACCAACAAAGAACGTGTCCCTGCTCACAAAAAGCCATTGAAACAATCGAGCACATCCTCCTAGATTGCGAACTATATACTTCATCCAGAAGACAATATATAGACCCACACACTGAGAACTATGCCTACTCACCAGACAAGGTCAAATCCTTCTTTCTGCTTTGTGATCAGTCTCCTCAGAGATCCCTAGACGTTGCCAAATTCCTGGCGCTGGCACAGCAGATTCGCCACAGATTTTAGTTTATTTATTTATGGTTTTAACTGCAGGAAATGTCTGAACCTACTTATTTTAACTTGATTTTCCTCAACCTCCCTGTTGTATTTTAAACTTATGCCAATAAAAAGGTTGATGATGATGAGGTCTCAGACTTGTGCTCTTCGGAGCTCTCTCAGCCCCACCCACCTCACAGGGTGTTTGTTGTGAGGGGGGAATGGAAAGGAGTTTGTAAGCCCCTTTGAGTCTCCTTACAAGTGGTTCTTCTTCTTCATCTTCTTCATCATCATCATCATCATTATTGAATTGACAGCCAGTGTGGTGTAGGGGTTAAGGTCTTAGACAAGGACCTGGGAAAGCCAGGTTCATAGCCCCCCTCACTCCATGGAAGCTTGCTGGGTGACCTTGCGCCAATCACACACTCTCAGCCCTGACCCTGTCTTTATTTGGTTGGGAGACTTCCAAGGAGTACCAGGGGTCTTAAGGAGAAGCAAGCGATGGCAAGCCACCTCAGAGTGTCTCTTGCCTTGAAAACCCTATGGCACAGGTGTCAAACTCGCGCCCCTCCAAATGTTATGGACTACAGTTCCCATCAACCCCTGTCAGCATGATGCGAGTTTGACACCTATGCCCTTTGGAGTCATCATAAGTCAGCTATAACTCGAAAAAAGAGAGAAAGAACAGAATTGGAAGTGCCACCTTGTAGCTTATGCAGGCCTCTGAATTTTATTTAAGGCAGGGGCAGACAAGGCAACCAGAGTTTGGCCTGCTGGTTTCCTCTGCAGTCCCTCTAATACCTTATTTTCTTTCAATCACTGGTTCAACGATTGATCAATTGGTATCAGAAAAACCCTGCACTTGTCCTGTGATCTCAGAAGGCAGGTGAGATAGAAGGTGCTGCTAAATTCCTAAATAGTAGCATCGCTGGTGGTGCTCTACTGGATCAGATCTGTGGTTCATCCTGTCCAGCATGCTGTTCTACCCAGTAGTCAGCCAATTGCCCTGAAGGACCAAAACATACACACATGGTATAGAGGCAAATACTCTCCTCAATGTTGTCCTATCACTGGGTTTCAGAGGTTTTACCTTTACTCACCATGGATACCAGCCTTTGGTAGACCTTGCCTCTATGAATCCGCTTTTTAATGCTATCTAGCTCATGGCTGTCACTGCGCCCTAGATTTGGAAGCCTGAGGCTGGCAATAGTGGGAGAGTAACCATACCAATGAGGGACCTTGGCATTGCTGGCGATGTGGTGATCTCCCATCTGACATAATCCAGAAGTGACATCGCATCACCACCAACAATTTGGTATTTGCCTCAAACTGTGGTTTAATCATAGAATTTTGGACAAATGTTAGAGTACTGCCTGATACAGTGATGTCACTTCCAGGTTGTGCAAAACAATCTATTGCCATTGGGATGCCACCAGTTGCTCCACCATTGTACTCTCACCATCCAGCTGAGCAATAGTAGTAGTAGTAGTAGGAACAACCAACAGGGAGAGCAGGTGTCCTGCAAAAACAAAAGACTTGGCCAACCTGGTGTCTGCTAGCAATCTAGTATAGCTGGTGGGCTTCCCAGAGAGAAACTTCTAAGACTGCAAGTTCTACTAGCATTTCTGACATTAGTGGCCCAAGAAATTGGTCTCTGCTTGTGAATAGTTTATGAGAGAGTTCACAGGCCATTTTATCCTCACAACAACCTACATGTGAAGTAGGTTAGGCTGAGAATGTGTGACTGGCCCAAGGTCACCCGAACAAACTTCCATGGCAGAGCAGGGATTTAAATGTGGTCTCACACATCCTATTCCAACACTCCAACCACTGCACGTTGCTGAAAAGGAGCAGAAACACACATGGAAAGGAGGACAAAAGGAGCAGGTAAAAGCTTGAGAGAAAAGAGAAAAGGTTAGAATGCCAAATTTATATCGAAGAGAGTTAAATCTCCACTCAGTCATAGAAACTTTCCAGGGTTGTGGATGCAGGGTGAGGACGTTCTTGAAGGTTTGAAGGTGAAGCCTGGGGGAATGGTTTGGAGGGAGGGACTTCTGCAGGGTAGGAGGCCACAGAGTCCATCCTTCAAAGCAGCCATTTTCTCCAGGGGAACTGATATCTGGGAATCAGTTGTAATCTCCACACACACACACACACACACCCCACGTGGAGTTTGCCAATCCTGGAACTAACTGGATCAGTTGGGGCTGCCTACATTAAAATCTAGAAGGCAGACTCTATGGGGAGGGCATTCCTCAGAAGAGATACCATCATAGATGTGGCCATCTCCCTGGCTGCTGCTTCTTTGAAGAAGGTGAACATGTAGAGGAGGTCATCTCCCAAATGTCTTAACCAGCCTCTGAGACAGACCTGGATCTCTTTTCAGTGTGCTGTGTATAACCCCTCTGTATCCCTCTCAGGAGCATCCAGTGTCCCTAGAAACCTTCTTGTAGTTTCATGTCTCTGTTGTGTCCCATTATGACTAGGTTTGGCCTCTCTGTATCCCTCTCAGAACATCTAGCGTTCCTAGAAATCCTCTTGCATTTCCATGTCTCTGTCGTGTCCCATTATGGCCTCCAGTGGCATCCTTTGCTGTAAAGAGATGTGGCAGGAAAGAGCCTCATGGGACAGATCGCCCTGGAACATGTCATTTGTTGTGTGGGTCACAGTTCGTTCCCCTCCCCCTTTGGCCTATAACAGCATTCAGTTAAAAAGACATGGGGCTTGTTAGACTGGATCTGTGCTGTGTTGACCCAGACTTGTGAACAGCATGGGAAACAGCTGGCAAGAGTCCAAGAGGGCTGACAGCAAGGAGAAAGAGTTTAAGGATGCATTGTCTACGCAGCAAGGCAGAAAAATCTGGAACTCTTTTGCCAGTGGGAAGTGAAAGTTGTAGAGAATAAACTAGACCTGCCCAATCCAAGTTAGCACTGAATGTTTTTTCCAGGATTGCCAAGGCAGTGCCTGTCAGCCAGCAGGAAGGTTCCGTGTGTGTGTGTGTGTGTGTGTGTGTGTGTGTGTGTGTGTGTGTGTGTGTGTGTGTGTGTGCGCGCGTGTAAGAAAAATAAGATTTCATCTGCTTATCAGAACTTTCGACCATAATGTTCCTAGCAATTCCTAGAGGTACACAGAAGTGATAAGGGTAGTTCTAGCAGTTACTAGAAACTCTGTGGTAAGATTGCTGGAGCTCGTCACTTCTAGGTAGTTCTAGGAATCATTAAGAGCTCTATCGTTTTTTCCCCCAGGATGCTCATGAACCCCCCCTCCCCTTTGGATCCAGTTTCCTCCCATGGATCAGCTGAGCATTGGCAAGCAAGGGGTAAAGTTGGCTGGAGGTCTTTTTTCACAAGTTGGCCAATGGGAACCATAATTATGTGACTAGCAAGTGCATAGGGCCACCCCCTTGGCACCACCACCACTTACAGCATGCAGTTGGCATCTGAGGTCACCTGGCATCTGGGTTTTTTAGAAGGGTAGTAGGAGCTGCTGCAAAAAGGCACCTGCAGGGTAGGACCAGCCACAAAATAATTGGCACGGGGCCGAGCCAGTCACAGAACATTGGCAAGTTTCAAGCCGCCTATGTAGGGGGCAACCCTGGCTGGCCCTGCCTGTAGTCACAAAGTTGATGTCTTCCGAAGGCCCCTGAAGCACTACGAAGGGTGGGAGGAGAGTGGAGTCAGCTCATGCGTTCATGGAGAGAGATGCTGCCTGGTTTTGATTTCCAAAGGAAAGAGAGAGTTTGCTTTCTGTGCAGCTGTCGGAAGAGTCTGCCAAGTTCAGAGATGCAAGAACTCTGTCTTTGGGGAAATCAAGGGTGCTTCCACTCAGGGCGACCGAAGCACTTTGCTTGACAGTCAACTGATGGGTCAGACTTGACATTTCAACATTCCTGTTCCATTTAAGACCCCTTCTCTCCAAGGAGGAAGAGGTTGTCAGGAAGCATGTGGACAGACACCCTGTTGGGGATCCTTAGACTGGATACAGGGGCCCTGAGATTGGCCAGTGGAAGTCTGTACAAAACTGGAACCCCCCCTTTAAGAAAAAGACATTTGCACAGCTCTGCATTCCCCCTTAGTCCAGTACAACTCAAGGGCTGCACTGCTGTGGTGAATAATGAAGGTGACCTTTAGTAACGCATCAGGGGGGCTTAGGGAGATGTTCTTCAGAAATATAATTGGGTGGGAGGCTCGAGTTGCTCACATGAGTCATTTGGCCAAGGAAATTCTTACACCCTTTTGCTGCCTGAGGGGACCTAGTAAGAACCAAAGAGTCGCTGTCAGTCAGCATAGATAATTCTGGTCTTGATAGACAAAAAAGTCTGTTTCAGCTTTTTGTGAATTCTTTCTCAGAGTTCTCCATAATCTTGAAACCAGCTGTGAATGGGAAGTCCTTTTTCTTTGCAAATATGGACAAGAGCTGGCTGAAAACCAAATGTGCAACCAAAAAACAGCAGCTGTGGCTTTGAGGTATGCCCGAACGCCTCAGACACACGTGTAATCTTTTCAATGTGACATTATCTCTATTTACGATATTGTAACCTGCTTTTCTCCTCAACGGTGACCCAAAGTGGCCGGCGACGTACTCCGGTCTACTATTTCATCATCTGAAAAATCCTGTGAGGTGGGTTAGGCGGGGGTGGGGACAAGGACTCTCAGCTTCTGATCTAACCTCAGGGTCTCCAGTGTGGTGCCCACTGATATCTTTCTTAGTGCCCGCCAAGTGTTCTTAGAAGGCAAATTGGGCCATGTGGGACTTTTGCCCAACAGGGCTTCTAACTGGCCACTGGAGATTGGATCGGCTGTGCAGATTTTTTAAAAATGCTGCTTCAGTAGCAGCTGCTGCCACAGCACAAGGCGCTTCACCGTGTGATTGAAAGAAAGCTGCAGCAGCCATTTTGAGGCTGTGCCCACCAACCCCTGTCAGAGTCTAAAGGGACATACAGGGAACCCTGCTCTAACCACTATGCTACACTAACAATAAATTATCCACAAAGGTGAGCATCCCATGGATGATTTCCTTGGCCAGTCTGCATGTGGTAGCATTTTAATGAAAGCATCAAACAACGTTTTGTAATACTTCTCTGCCAGGTCACCTGAAATCTGCCTTTTACTTACTACGAGAGATCAGACAAAAGGCTTTTTGCAAATCTGGTTGAGGCTGTTTTTTGAACATGCATTGAGAATCGAGGAGGTCTACAGACCTCTGTCCATCTTTGACATTTCGGGGTGTCAAAACCTACAGTTAACCGGACTATCACAAAAGCTCAGGCGTGGTAGCCAAATATTATCCCAGCTCCCACACTGAGAGAGGAACTCCCCTGAGGCCATCCACCAAGTTTATTATGGTGCTGGGGTTTCAGCTGGGCTCAGAGCAGGGATGGAGATATATTGCTTCTTTGAGGGGGAAAGAGGCGGTGGGGCAATATTGTCTTTGAAATTGGATTTCATAACATGGTTATGGAAGCCACCCAGCCTGGCACCCCTCTGGTAAATAAGAAGAGCAATTATATCATGTCCAAGTTGGCTTTCTCTTCAAGCTCTCTCCCCCTGGAGGGTTTTTTTTTTTCAGTCCAGCAGGTCCCAGTTGCAACTCAATTTGCAAACGCTGTGCATTGCAGCCAGAAATCAAATGAGAAAGAGAGAGATTGTTATGACTCAGCCACCTTTGTGAGGCCCTACAGCCCAGCGTGTAAACTTATGGATCGGGGAATGACCTTTCGCTGGCTCTCCCCCCCCCCCCCCCCATTTCCCGACTGCTGAACAGAATGGTGTGCGGAGAGCAAGTTTCTCTTTTTCCATCTCTCCATTTCTAGTTGACTTCACTCAGAAATGCTCAGCATCTTTGCCTGGGGAGGAGAGCATTACAGCTGAAAGAACCAGACTGATTTCCTCATTCATTGTTAAATGGAGGAAATGTTACCAAGGAAAGCAGCTGATTTTAAAGGGAATTGGGTAAAAGTACCCAATGAAACATGAGATGAGAGGATGTGAAGGCAGGGGGAGGCTAGGCTCGCAGGGGGCAGTGGTTGGTGATGAGCCCTCAGACCCCAATTGGCTGAGCTGCTGTGACATCTGAGAATGCTCCCCAGTGTTCAAAATGCCTACGGGAGAAAAATATCAGACGGAAAGTCTGCAGTCCAACTTGAACGAGGGAAGATCCCTGGGATTAGAATTTCTCATAAGCATGAAGCATCAGAGAGCGGTGTGGGACAGAGTGAGAAGTGGGATGAGCAGTTTCCATGAGGTAGAAGAAGAAGAGTTGGATTTATATCCCCCAAAGGGGCTTACAAACTCCTTTCCCTTCCCCACTCACAACAAACACCCTGTGAGGTGGGTGGGGCTGAGAGAGCTCAGAAGAACTGTGACTAGCCCAAGGTCACCCAGCTGGTGTGTGTGGGAGTGCACAGGCTAATCTGAATTCCCCAGATAAGCCTCCACAGCTCAAGTGGCAGGGCGGGAAAGCAAACCCGGTTCCTCCTGATTAGAGTACTCCTGCTCTTAACCACTACGCCCCTGGGAAGAGAGGGCTGAAGAAGTCAGTGGAATGAAGAATAGACAAGTGGAAGCCTGTGTGAAAGTTCAGCTAAGAAGCAAGGAAGCAGGAAACTGTTCAGAGCATGGTACTGGGAGAGACCTCTGAGTTAGCAGGAGCTATATGCTATTGGTGGGAGAGTATTGGACCACCGAAGTGGCATGCTGAGAGTTGTGGCGACTGAAGAAAGTAGAGCAGTGAGCTGAGAAGCAGGGTGCTAAATAAACTGGATGTTGAAGGCAGGAAACTGAAAAGATTTGCTGGTTGCAAAATACTCGGGTTTGAATGCCCACTCTACCATGGAAACTGGCTTGGCAACCTTGGGCCAATAATACAGTCTCAACCTAACTTATCTCACAAGGTTTTCTTGAAGATACAATGGAGGAGACGAGCATGACGTCAGCCGCATTGTGTCACCTGTGGGCGGAGAGGTGGGGTGTGAATCAAGCAAACAAAATTAATTCTGCTGTCTTGAATGTCCTACTTAAGCAAAAATGCTGCATATTTATAATAAAGGTGGGCCCAGGATAAGTGCATCATCTTCTTGGAAGAGAGCGGCCAGGCAACACAGCTTTGGAAGTGAAGTAACCATGCTTGCTAGTGTCAGGGATTGTTCCTGGGTGATTGAGATGCATTCCTAGCTCATTCAGTGTAGTGTTCCAAAATGTATTGCTGGTGATTGTATCTAATTGATTGAGATGCATTCCTACCTCAAAGTACTCACTACAAGATATATGTAACCAGCCTGCTATATGTTACCACTGCTGTATGGGGACATCCTTCCCTTGATCTATTCTTTATGGCTTTACACTATATAGATAAACTAGGCTTACCCATGACACCTCTACTCCCAAGGGAAATGGGATGTTTCCATTGTTTTGTGGGGGCAGGAGGCCAGGCGGCTTTGTCTCTATCTGTCACCACCTTGGGGCGCCTTGGCTCCGAAATAACTCTTTCTCACATTCTTTGGAAAAACGAGAGGGGTGCATAAATATTTCTTTAAAATTTGAATTTTACATTTTAAATTGTTAATTGTTAGGACTTATATTTTAATGTTTATCGTTATGGAATATTTAATATGTCGTAACCCACCCAGAGCCCTTTGGGGATGGGACGGTAGGTAGGTAGGTAGGTAGGTAGGTAGGTAGGTAGGTAGGTAGGTAGGTAGGTAGGTAGGTAGGTAGGTAGGTAGGTAGGTAGGATGGATGGATGGATGGATGGATGGATGGATGGATGGATGGATGGATGGA
>NC_059427.1:153131773-153158404 GCF_021028975.2 Sphaerodactylus townsendi | reverse complement strand
GTTATCTCCGCGTCTCGTCTCGTTCTTGCGCTGACCACGTGGGTCGACTACAGTTTCATTTGAGACCAAAGTACCCCTGAAAAGAGGAGGCTGCCTGTTAGGTCTTTGATTGATTCATGAGCCATCAGCTGCCAGAGCCATCAGCTGCCATTGGTGAGTGTGCTACTGTGCCGTCTCTCCAAATGAAGTATAACTGGATTTTCCAATCCCTCTTGATGGATATGCCACAGAGTTGTCCTGCCTCAAGGGGTAACACAGCAGAAACTCCGGTTAGGATACTTTGAGGGGTGATAAATCCAACCCTTGCACATTGTCAAAACCCTCTCCATCTGTGTGGGGTCCATATGAATGATGAAATTGGGGGGGGGGGGAACATGTCTGTTTCCTCCCAGAAGCAAAATGACCCAATTTCCCAAAAAATGTAACCATGGGAGGATTAGTGCTTTTGATCATGAGGATTGGGTATGTGTGTGCATACTTCCTCCCCACATTGCCACAGTGCTGAGGAGCCTGTATTCTTGTGGAGGCAGCAAATAAGACCAACTCGCTTGTGCTCTCTCTTCCACTCTACACATCGACTGAACACATGGAGGAATCATAGGCTCAAGACCAGCCACATCATGTGAGAGGGCTGCAGAGAATGATATCAGTGAAATTGCAAGGTACGAACCTGAAGATGGTGAGGGTCTAATGCAGTCCTTGTTGTGTATGAGTAAATTCTCCCTCTGCCTTTAATTTTTCGGGTGATAAGGGGACATGTGTGCTCCCTCTATCCAACATATGAATCTGTGCTTAGTACTTCAAGCTTAATACATACACAAAGAGGTTTAGACAATGCTTTGCAGTATCCTAAGCATTTTACATTTATGATCTCCTTGTCATTTACAGCAGCCCTGTAAGGTCAGTTAGCACTGTTATCCCCATGTTGCAGATGTGGAGGGGGGCAGAGAGAATATAACTTACCTTAGGGTGAGCTAGACGTTCATGACAGAGGCAACCTTTGAATTGGGGACTTCTGGCATGCATAGCTCAGCTGCTTAACTGCTATATCACACCTGGTAACTATACCAATATAACAGAGGCTGAGGAGCAGTACTGTTTCCCAAAGTATTTAGTGAGCGGAGCTCAGCTTTCCAGGCTAAATGCTTCCACATCATGGCCTGTATTTTACCATTCTGCCCAGCAGCCTGCCTTTAGCCGAGATGAACCTGTCAGAAGAGTCACTTTAAGTTGCAGGAAGGATCTTTGTGTGTGAGTTAGGTGCTTTCCAGTCACTTCCATGTAACTTATAAACGAATGTCCTCCAAAACATTCTCACATTAACAACCTTCCTCAGATCTTGCAGACTGAGGACCTTGGCTTCCGTGAATGAGTCAATCCATCTCCTTTTGGGTCTTTCTCTTTTACTGCTGCCTGCAGTTTTTCCTAACCTAATTGTCTTTTCCAGTGACTCTTTGTCTCTTCATAATGTGATCAAAACACGATAGTCTCAGTTTAGTCATTTTAGCTTCTAGGGCAAGTTCAGGCTTGATTTGGCTGGAAAATGTATTAGATCTGTGCTGGATTTTGTTCGGTATTTCCCCCCTTCTCTTTATCCTAGAGTTTTGTTTCTCTTTCCCCCTTTTCCTAGATTCTTGGCCTCCATGCAGTCTAGTTGTGTGTTGCTAAGGGAGACCTTCCTTGATTCTGTTGGGATTTTGTAACCTCTCCATTTTCTGCTGTTGGAAGATCAGGGTGGTTTGAAAATGCTGCCTCTTGCCCGTGATTGAATTGACCGGGAAGACAGAAAATTAACCTTCTATCTTGTATTTGCATTGGGTTTCCCAAGTGGACATGCATACTGGGGTGGATCCCATCTTCCCACCCATAGCCTTCCTCCAATTTAAATGACTGTTCCTCAACTAAAATGGCTCTTCCTCTGATGAAATAACCACTTAATTTGGAGGGAAGCTTCTTATCCTGGGGGAAAACCTTCACAGTTGAGCCGAAAGAAAAAGTAAGGTATAAATATTTAGAAGAAGAAAAGTTGGTTTTTATACCCCACTTTTCTCTACCAAAGGGAGTCTCAAAGCAACTTACAATAATCTTTCCTTCTCCCCCACAACAGGCCCCTTGTGAGGTAGGTGAGGCTGAGAGAGCTCTGAGAAAACTGTGACTAGCTCAGGGTCACTCTGTAGGCTGCATATGGAGGAGCAGGAAATCAAACCCAGTTCTCCAAATTAGAGGTCACCACTCCTAACCACTGCACCACCTTTGGTCAATAGAATAGTAGGACGAGGTAGGAATCATTCCACAACCTGGTAGATGGGCAGTATTGTACACCACTGAGACTTTTTTGTAAGAATATTGGCATCACTTTTTGCCATCCCAGGCCCTTGGCATCGAGATACGTTGTTTAGTCAACTCGTTGGACTTGCGCCTGCCTCTTTTGGGGTTTTTCTTTGGTCAGCCCAAAGCTTCAACCAGGACTCCATTGAAGGAGAGCATCTGGGTGTTCTGGGTCATGTACACCAACCAACTGCCACGTAGCAAATGGTTGGCAGAGCTGGAGAGAAATCTGTGATTCAGATTTGGATCCTGGCTCATTTAGGCCCGCATTCAGATTCAAATGTGCTTCCTTTGGGCACCTTCAGATGGAGCTGGAATGGCTCTGATTTTGAATGAATTTGAATTCAGATGAGTTAATGTGAATGTCGATAAACTGCATTAATTCAGCAGTTAGCTCACTTCAGGCAATTCAGCTTATACTGATTATTCCCCCCCTCTCCAAAACCGCATTAATTTTAGGTTGCAGGGTGCAGAATACGGATCCTTTCCAAATGGAAAAAAACTAGAATTCTCTGTGCAAAGTATCTGAATGCATTGAGAAGTTTTGGCATAGAGTGGATTGGATCTGGATGGCTTCACTGAAACTCCAGATTGGATTAGAGCATGTAGAATGGATTTTCCAATCTACCTGGGGGCATGTGCAGAGAGACTTTCCATCGGTTGACCTCTCTGCACAGGTTTGAGGTGTCTAATATGCTGGGCAGATGGTGATATTTTAAACAGTACTTACAAATCATTATTTACTGGGTGCATTGAAGGCTTTGAGCAGGTAAGGGGAGCTCCAGAGCTTTCTATGCCAGGCCATGACCCACTGACTGTGAGGCTGAGGCCAAGACTTTCCCTGATGCTGCTCTTGGGCCAAGTTTTGGAGGTTTGCTGTATCTGAATGTGGTGGTGGTGGAAAGTGCTGTCAAGTTACAGCTGACTTATGGCAAACCTTTGGAGTATTCAAGGCAAGAGATGTCCAAAGATGGTTTGTTATTGCCTCTCTCTGTGTGGGCAAAGAGAGTTCAGAGGGAACTGTGACTGGCCCAAGATCACCCAAGAGGCTTCATGTGGAGGAGCAAAGATTAGAGTCTGCCACTCTTAATCGCTACAGTGTGAAGCCCCCCTTTAGTCATAGCTAGTAGCCACTGATAGATCTACCTTCTGTGAATCTGTCTAATCCTCTATTAAAGCCATCTATGCTTGTGGCCATCGCTACATCACTAATAGCCATTTTATTTTCAGTCGCTTCCCTAATAATCCACAGCATGGCATTTTCACTGCTGCTTTCATTGGCCAACCAGATTTTCCCCTGCCCCATGCCTTCCAAAAGGGCAGTAAGTGATGACCTGCCTCCTTATTCTACACTGTGATATAAAATTAATACCAACTGGGAAAAATACTTTGTTGCTGCTCCTCAGCACTGATATGTGGAGGTTCCATGTATTCATTGCTTCTAACAGCCAACGATGGACCTCTCCTATGTGAATTTATCTGAGTCTCTTTTAAAACCAGCTAAACCTGTGGCCACGGCAATATCCTGTGGGCCATAAGTTCCAAAAATTATGCATGAATTAGAAGCTTACCAAACTGGGAACAGCTGACACATTGTGTGCCATTTCCATGTATATTGTAATTTTTTAAAATGGGGAGAGCAAAACAAATGTCATGCCTGCAACAGGCATGATTCCATGCTGTCAGAAACCGGGTCTGACTTGAGATTCGATGTGGGGTGGAACTCTTTCCTTCCCTAACAGATTTTATAAGCAGCAGCAGAAATAGAATGTTAATGTGGTGTGAGAAATGCATCAGAGACTCCTGGGAGTTTGAAGTGCTCACCCACAGTGGAGGTTCCCTGCTATGTCTCTGCATGATTTGCTGGGCATCAAGTATCTGTCCATCTGCGATGAGTGGGGCATTCTGTCATTCCCAGTATCAGAAAGATTTGTTATCTCTGCGTGTACCAGGATTAGTTATCAGAAGCCCAGGCACTTGGCTTGCTACCTTCGAATCACCTGCACACCTGGAACTCTCTTAAAATCTACTCACCTACGAACATCAGTAGACAGCCTATCTTCAGTCTGCTAACTTCCAGAATACAAATAAAACACAGGCACGTGCTATTTCATACAGGTTGCTGAGGTTCCCTCAACCTTTTAATTTCACACTTGCTTCTTCCTCTTGTTATATATGCTCAAATACTTCACACACCTCTAACGCACCTGTTTTGAACAGTTAAGGTGGGTTAGGCTGTTATTTTCAGTAACTGCATCTCCTGATAGTTTTGTGTGCGCACATTCCTTTAAGTTGACAGCTCTGCTGGCTGATAGCAAAATCCGAAACCCATGCAATTCCTTTTATTGAGACCAAGATAGGCTGGTCTTAATAAAAGGTATAATATGGGTTTGGGGAGGTGAATTGTTTAGTTCCTCTAATGTCACAAGAGTGCCAGGGACAGCTATTTTCCTGGTATTTTGAAGAACTGCAAACAGAGGTTTGTACGCTACCTCTCAAATCATATTCTTTAAAAAAAAAGTATGCCACTGCTCATACTGATGTATAGTTTATTTGGTTTGACATCCACAAAAGCTCGCGATGCGGTCGTTTGCCGCTTTGTTATTAGCTATGCTGGCAACAGCAAGCTTTCTTTTGCCTTTAAATAAATGATTGCCTGATTGTGTAGCCAGGAGTTGTGCTGTGTCGCGCGGGGTTACGGCCAATGGCTGAGAGCAACGGAGCTGAGACCGACCAAATTGGGTCGCTTCCTATACTCGTTAATGGGACTGCACAGAACATTTGCCGCTTTATTTCTGGATGGGGCTTTCAGTGCAAGAAGGGGACCGTTTCGGGGGGAGGGAGAGCCAATCTACTGCTGTGTGTTTTGCCTATTCCCTGCCATTGTTTACTCCCAGTTGGTTGCTTCAGGATCTTTTTTTAAAAAAAAACAACAACACAAACCATTGGGTTAATGTGGAAAAGAAACATGATGATCCCACCTATTTGAGGAGCAGGCAGTGATCAGATTGAGGTGACAATCTGCAGGTAGTTGATTGTGATGTCACTCGCGGGAAGTGGTGCAGCCTTCAGGAAGTGGTCGTGGAAAGTGCTCTCAAGTTGCAGCTGACTTGTGAAGACCCAGTAGGCTGGACAGGGGTCGCAAACATGTGGCCTGATCAGGCCCCTTGAGAGTGCTTACCCAGCCCGCAAGCACCTAAGGAAAAGACTGGAGGCTGCTGGGGTGAAGGATGGGCTGCCTTAATCTTTACCAGCTGAAGCTCCTTTCTCAGAACCCAGCTGGCCAGTCTGGAATGATCTTGGGCCAGCTGGGAGTCGAGGAGTAATACTGGCTTGCCCTTGGCAGAGAGAGTTCCCTCTGGTTTGCAGCCTGCTTATAGCAGGAGTGTGCAGGGGGCTGCATTGTCCTTGTCAGATCTCAGAAGCTAAGCAGGGTTGGTCCTGGTTAGGACTTGGGTGGGAGACTGCCAAGGAATATCAGGGTAACCATGCATGCAAAGGCAATGGCAAACCATCTCTGTTTGTCCTCGTATCTTGAATACCCTATGAAAGGGGTTTTGAACTCATTTGTTACAGGGCCAGATAGGACATAAATGTCACTTGATCGGCCTGGTCCATATGTACCATAAAATGTAATGCCAGGTACCAGAAACACAAACTTTATAGAAGACCCAGGGAAAGACAATTAGAGCCGTTGGGTAAAACTCTCTATTTATCTGGTCTTGAGTCACCCAAATTGGACTGAGTTAAATTCAGTTCCTATTTAATGAGCCAACAGTCATCAGGCTGGGTGCTGGACCACTGGTCTACAGGTGGGCAAATGATGATTGATGTGATGCCTGGAATATAGTGGAGAGAAGATACTTAAGAACATAAGAACAAGCCTGCTGGATCAGACCAGAGTCCATCTAGTCCAGCACTCTGGTACTCGCAGTGGCCCAGCAGGTGCCTTTGGGAGCTCACATGCAGGATGGGAAAGCAGTGGCCTGCTGCTGCTGCTGCTCCCGAGCACCTGGTCTGCTAAGGCATTTGCTATCTCAGATCAAGGAGGATCAAGATTGGCAGCCATAGATCGACTTCTCCTCCATAAATCTGTCCAACCCCCTTTTAAAGCTATCCAGGTTAGTGGCCATAACCCTTTTTAAAGCTATCCAGGTTAGTGGCCACAACCACCTCCTGTGGCAGCATATTCCAAACACCAATCACACGTTGCGTGAAGAAGTGTTTCCTTTTATTAGTCCTAATTCTTTCCCCCAGCATTTTCAATGAATGCCCCCTGGTTCTAGTATTGTGAGAAAGAGAGAAAAAAGAGTCCCAAACGCTGCATCCTCTCCTCATATGGAAGGTGCTTGTACTTGTACTTTTGGAGATGGTTGCAGATGTTTGCAGCAAGTGCTTCTCGTTCCTTCAGCTTTAACTTTTAACAGCAATTTTTTGGCTCCGCTTCCACTTCCCAGTGTGGGCCCTGGGGGGCTGTTGTGATTGTTGGGGTTCAGTTAAAAGACACCAGAGTGGAAAACCTCAGAAAATGTATTTGTTTTAAGGCAAATAAAAACAGACACAAAGAAGAAGAGTCTGGATTTATTCACCACCTTTTTCTTCTGCAAGGAGTCTCAAAGCAGCTTACAAACCCCTTCCTTTCCTCTCCCCGCAGAAGACACCGTGTGAGGTAGGTGGGACTGAGAGTGTTCTGAGAGAACTGTGCCTAGCCCAAGGTCACCAAACAGGCTTCATGTTTACGAGTGGGGAAACAAATCCAGTTCATCAGATAATAGTACTCTGCTCATGTGGAGGAGTTGGGAATTAAACTTGGTTCTTCAGATTGGGGTCCACCTGCTCCTAATCAGTACACCATGATGTTTAGTGTTTGCTCTAAAGGCTTTGTGGGTCAAACAAAGGATTTACAAAACATTATATAGGGTTTGCCCCCAGGGGCAGCTGTCAAGCTTCATCCACTCACATCAGGGCATTTCCTCAGGTAATCTTCAGTTTGCCTTCCAAATCTTCCTGGCCCAGCCTCCAAATCTTCAGACTGGAGTCTGTCAGCCTGACCCTGGAGCTGAGAAAGAGCAATAAAGCAATAAAGCCTTATCTGTAGAGAAAACACATAATGCCGTACACATTGCATGGAGAGTGTGCTGTTGACACTCTTGAAAGACTTTATCTGTTGAACTGCTTCCTCTAGGGAAGAACACAGAGAATCTTAAACATGTTTTACTGAACGGATCTGTGTTTGACACTTGCATTACAAAATGTCTTTATTAAGCCTGATATAAAAAAAATATCCAGGGGGGTCTGTGCCTCATCAGTATCCAGTATACACTGACCATTTCTTCAGCGCCTTTGATTGCCATATTCTAGTATTTCTGAATGCTTTGACATTCCCACTCTATGTGACAGCAATCTCCTTAAAAGCATCATAGACCACCACCCCTTCTGAGATATACAGATTTTATTAATCTTCCATTGTACAGAGCATCTCTATGGTGCCATTTTACAGCACTTCTCCCTCAGATTTAAATGAACTACAAACGAGGAGCCCTTTTTAAATAATTTTATATTGCTTGCGTAAGGGATTTGATTGTCATTTTTAAATTTTCCTAGTGATTCCTTTTTCAATCTGAAGTGATCCGGAACTCTTGAAGTCAACTGTTGACGTATGCAGACTATTTTCTTGCTGTTGAACTACATTTGAGGCTGTAGAATTTGCCTGTGCAAATTTTGTTTTATTTATGCCTATTAAAGATTAATGAAATGAAATAAGGATATTCCCATGTTTCCCGTAATTTCTCATTGTCTGCCTTCCACCCGTTTTTTTCATATAAGATTTTTTTGTGCTCACTATTATGCATGCCACTATTATAAATGTGGGTGATATAATTGTGCCAATATTTTTCTGACTTGTACATTTGATTTTGGCTAATTCTCTTAGTGTATTTTGTTTCTTTTTGGAGTACAGAAAACCAGCGACATCCTCCATGGTTTTTCTTATGCTACCTACTGTTATATCTAATAGTAAAATAGCCGGTCCCTGCGTGGATGATGAATGGCAACAAAATCAGGCTATCGGCAGGCAAGGCACAGGTCTCTACATACTTGGGGGTCTCCCTGTGTAGGAAAAGGGCTTTGCACATTAACTGAAAGAAAAGGCCTTAGAAAAGCTGGGTCTGCTCCAAAAGGCAGGGAATGCTGAAAGAAACTGAGGGTCTGCAACTCAGTGGCTGACCTTGGGACAAGTCACTTTTACAGCTTGACCTACTCCAAGGGCTGTTGTGGAGGCAAAATGGGAGGAGATGTGCATGCCACCTGGGCTCCTTGGAGAAAGAGCGGCATAAAAAGGGATAGCATGAACAGCCAGGCAAAAGCCTGTGAAAGCTCACAGGGAGGTGACGGCCTTCTTCTGGTTGTCCCCAGTCATGCAGAATCCTGAATGACTCCGAGCATGATGTTCCTCTTGTTACTGATTGATTGGTATATCATTGCTGGGTCTGTGCTATATGGATCTTTCAACTCCTGTTCCCATCTGACCTTCCTATAGATCTTATGTAATCTCACCTTTCTCACCCAAAGATAGGAATGTTAACTTCTAAAACAGCCTCCTGGCCACAGGGTGCCACAAGGAGAGGAAGGTGCCCTGGAAAAAGTAGTAAGATGTGTAATCACTTCTTGTGCTAAGCGACAGAGGAAGGCAAAAAATTATACCTCCTTAACTTGTTAGCTGGGAGGGAAGGCACCAGGGTATAGTCTGATCTCATCAGATCTCCAAAGGGGCATGTTAGTCAATGACAAACCACCACTGCTTCTCATTTGCCTTGAAAGCTGCTTGCTGGGGTTGCCACAAGTCAGTTGTGACTTGTATGCACTTAAACATGTAACTTAATTGCTAATCCGAATCCTTTTTTTGCCTGAAACGTGGCTGATCTTCAGTTTGGGGGTGCTCACGGGTGTGACTGGAGAGTGCACGATGCATCTACCTTGCTGAAGTTGTCAGCTTGGGTCTGTCACTTCCTGGATTGGAGACCTTTTACAAACCCTGTGTGTACTACTTATAGTTCCACAATTAAAGAAGGGGTGGATGCATTCAAGAAATAACAACATCCCAAACCCCCCTTGCTGAGGACCACTTTATGCATGAGAAAAGCTTTTCTGGATCTGACCAGTGGCCAAGGCATCCTCCAGAGTGGGGAATCAAACCCGGTTCCTCCAGATTAGAGTGCACCTGCTCTTAACCATTACACCACTGCTGCTCTTAACCACTACGCCACTGCTTTGCCGCAGAGAACGCCGTGCCCCGAGGAATGGGATACCCCCATGTGATATGATTTTGCTGATGGGGGAAGGGTTCTAGCAGCAGTTCTGTATATCAGGGATCCCCAACATGTTGGAGCCTGCAGGCACTCTTTGAGTTTTGTGACAGGGTGGTAGACACAAAATGGCTGCCAGAGGAGGTGGAGCCATACATACACACACCTATAGAGGAAGCCCAGGAATAGGAGAGAAGAGGCATAACCTAAACAAGTATAGTGGGGGAAAGGAGGGAGTGGGGGAATAAAACCAATACTGTGGTGGCAGTTGCTGGTGAAGTGACATTATTGAAATCTGTGCAGCCAATCAGAAGAGCCCTTCGGGGATAGGGCGGTCTATTAAATATAATAAATAAATAATAAGATCTGGGCAGGAGCCATATCTAGCCCCGCCCACTTTGTAAAACAATTGGCAGGCTTCAGGAAAGGTGACAACAGTAGCCACAGTGCCAATTGACACCATGTTGGGAGCCCCTGCTTATATATTATGTATTCCTGTCTCTATGTCATGTACACCCTTCACAGAACCAAGGCAACCCTATATATCACCCCCATGCTGACTTTCAAGTACTGCATAATTTTTGCTCTGAAGGTTTTCTTTTTCCTTGATGAACACACTCTGAGCAGCCAGCAGCATTCTCGGCGATTAGCTGGCCCAGAGTCTCTTCCATTCCTTCCACAATTTTTATGAAATGCGTAATTGCAAATTTCAGAGGGCAACATGCATTAAAAAGTGGTTCTGCTGAAGGAGAGTTCACTGTCGAGTGAGCTGGCTTCGTTTCTTTTTAGCAAACTCATTTGATCTGCATTTGAGTTTGCATCCAAATGAATGTTCAATTCAACAGCCCAAGAGGTGGAACTTTTTTGCTTCAGCTGTGAAAACTGCGGAATGACGTGGATGGTCTCAGCAAGACTGCAGCGGTAATACTGGTGGGGACCCAGGACAGTAGAAAGGCATTACCAAGTGGTAGGGAAGGCTTTGATTATGTGTTCCTGCATTGCAGGGGGTTGGACTTGATGGCCTTTGGGGTATATTCCAACTCTATGGTTCTATGTTTCTAAGTCTGAGTTACATCTAGAATTCAGGGACACTTTTTTCTCATCCTCCTCTAAAACTAGCCAGAGGCCATGCTGGAAATGCCACATGTGAAGGGGAGAGGACATAGCTCCAGGCTCTGCATGGAGGTCTGAGCATAAGGGGATAGTTTTCTGCTGCATCACCAATTTAAGCACCATTCTGCATTATGGCTGACCCTCTCCCAGTGGAATTTGCAGTACCATTGTTGGTTCCACGTGTACTAATTTGCCCCCTGGGAGAAAAGGCTTTCGTATCCAGGGCAGTGTTTGGATTTAAAGAGTGAGAACAACCATACCTACATGAGTACCATTTAGTTGATCCCAGTAAGGAGTTTTCAAGGCAAATGAGAAGCTCACCAATGGTAGTTCACCATCACCTTCCTCTCCAGAGCCTTCCTCAGTCATCTCCCACCCAAGAACTGGCCCTGCCTAGCTTCTGGGATCTGATGAAATTGGGCTATTCCATGCCAGCGTCCTCCCCAGGAGCAATCATAGAGGTTGCAATAGGAGCATCACGCATGGACCTCGGTTTCCCGTTTGACTTGGGACATCCAGCCATCTCCATCTGATCTGGAGGGACTGGGCCTGCTTCAGTGGTTTGTTGTCACTAATACCTGGCCTTTTGTCCTTTTATACCTCCACAGAATTAGGACGGCTGGGAGTAGGTCACTCACTTTAGACCAGGGGTCTGCAATCTGGCTCTCCAGATGTTGGCAGGGGCTGATGGGAATTGTAGTCCATGAACATCTGGAGAGCCACAGGTTGCAGACCCCTGCTTTAGACTGACTTTGGAGACAGGACAAAGCAGCATGCTTCTGTCTTGTTGCTTCTGATTTGGGCCAAATACCATTTGCACAGTGAGAGATGAGTTTGTGACCCTCTTCCCACTTCTCTGCTTGTATCAGAAGACTTCGGGATGTGGCCAACCATTTTTTCCTGATCCTCCAAGTTCTTCCCAGGTCCAGCAATACATAGAAAGGGCTTGGTCTCTCACTTTGTACTGGGTATTTTGGGGGTGGGGGAGGGGAAGGGTTTGCCACTACTGAAGATAAGGGCAATCCTAGGTTATCTTATTTGCAGACTTCTTGAGGCTCAGCACATAGTCAACGGTCAAACAGCCTTCTATGGCTTGTGAGGCTTTGACCATAAAGAATGGTGGCAGGGTGGTTGGTGAATGGACTTGCTAGGATGTGAGCTGAGTCTGAGTCATTTTGATTTATTTATTATTTATTTTATTGGATTTATATCCCACCCCTTCCCCTCTAGAGGCAAGCTCAGGGCAGCTTGCAATACAAAACCACATCCATCATAAAACCAGTTAAAACCCCATCAATTAAATAACGCCACCACCCTCACATCTTATTACAGTCTAATGCATACTTCCTGGTTGATTGACCCAGGAGGTGGGACCGAAAACAACAACAAAATGAACCCAACCCAATAAATCCCATAAATAAACAAATAGAGACAGCTAGAACAAGGAGTGTTAGGAGAGGGTAGGGAGGCCAGCAATAATGTAACTGCTGCCTCAATTATGGGCCCCGTCAACAATAAATGAGTAACAGTTGTTGCTGAAAACAGGGCCAGCTTTTGGGGATGCCTGGAAAAAGAGTGCTTGGGGTACCCCAAAGCCCACTGCTAATGTCCCCTTCTTGCCTGCCTACCCTCATGCCTGACTTGTTTGTGCATCCTTCCTCTGTTCACTTGCAAGTTGTCCCACCACCTGCACACACCACCACCCACACTGCCTACACACCTGGAGCAGGGCGGTGGGTGCAGCCAGGCATGCCACTGCCACGGCCACCAAGAACACTGATCCTTTGTACACCACTCACTTGACCTTCAGCTGCGCTAGGCAGCATTTGCAGCTGGGAACAGAGGTGGCAAAGCACTCACTGGCAGGCAGTGGAAGGGTGAGGGGGCAGCCGTCAGAGGAGATGAATGAATAGAGAGTCAGCAGTAGTGGGCCCTTCCAGCTGTCCCACCTCTACAACTGCTGATGACAAGCCATCCCTGAAGCATCTTATTTTGGAAGGCGAGGCTGCCTTGGAGGATCCAGGCAGTGCCCTTTTCTTACTAAAGCCCATCCCCGGTACATCTTGGGGAAAGGATCTCCAGTCGGAGGGTGTAAATTTTAGCCAGGCAAATCTTGTTTCTTTTTTGCTGTCTGAAAAAAAGAAGAAGCTGAACGTTAAGCTTCTCTAATGTGCCCTGTGAAAGGAAGCATCAATTGCTTCCATGTGGATCCCATTAGATTTTGTCTTTCCAAGAAGCATCCAGTTCTCATGCAGAGCCCTTCCTCCCCCCCCCCTCCTCTGGCAGTCCGTGCCTAGCTAATCGCCCTGGCAGCTTCCAAACTCTCTCGTTCGGATTTCTTCATCTTAACTTCCATCCATCAGGCCCTCCCCTTTGCCTCGACCCCCCTCCAAGACAGCTTGTTCGCTTTCCCTGCCAAAAGTTTTATTAGTGCATCTGGTTCCAGCCAGCCTGTAAGTGCCCCCAGCAGCAAAATTTCCCTTCCGCTTTAAGAATTTACGCCGCCGACCCCGTGCCAGCTCTGAGAACAGCTGCACATTAAGGCTATAAAAAGCCTGTGTGCCGTTGTCTTCCCTAATGGATCTACCTCCTAAACGGAGAGTTATGTGCCAAGCGTTGCACCCAAGTTTCCAGCATAGCTGCTGTGCCGGCCGCAAGAACTTGAGAGGAAAGGTTTGGGTAGCGTGAAAGGGTTGCTAATGGGGGCACAGTTGGATCAGCACCTTGGACAGCAACATCAGGTTAACGTGGGCTCTTTTTGCTTGCGCTGCAGCCATTTTGGTTCAGGTGGATGCCAGGTTTTCAGTGCATAAAGCTCTCCCCACTTCCCTCCCAAAGGCCCACTTAGCTGCTTGCGCTTCAGGACTGCAGCTGTATTGCATACGACACAGCCCTGCCCCCAATGCAGCTCTTGGTGTCAGGGTAGGTCTATGTTTGCACAAGGCCGAGAGATGTACATTCTAATTTCTACAGCAATTTGATGGCTTGGAGTGTCTTGCAGCCATAATTCCAGAAGGGTAGCTGTGCTTATCTGTTGCAGCGGAAATAAAACAAGAGTTTTGTGGCACCTTAAAGGCTGACACTTTTTTATTTCAACGTAGGCTTTCATGGATTAGAGCCGAATTCTTCATCTGGCAAAGTGGGCTCTAGTCTGTGAAAATTTATGTTGGAATAAAATCTTGTTAGTCTTCAAGGTACCAGAGAGGTTTATTGCTTGCCTTTGTGGTAATGGTTTCATTCTTCTTAAAAACAACCCTGGGCAGTCTATTGTGTTTTTACCAACTGGAGAACAGAGGATGAGATGAGGGACGTGTCCAAGACAGTCTTTTGAGTTTGAGATAGGAGGGGTTACAATCTGTACTTCGTGGTCCAAATCCAATGGCATCCATTGGGGTAACAAACCTGCTTTGGCTGCTGTGCTCGTTATAAGTGTGTGGGGCAGCTCCATTGCGGCGTGGGTGGCATAATGTGGCAGGAAATGGCATTGATTTGGGTAAAGGGACTAATCTCCCTTCCTGAGAGCCAGCGTGGTGTAGTGGTTAAGAGCAGGTGCACTCTAATCTGGAGAACTGAGTTTGATTCCCCACTCTGCCACTTGAGCTGTGGAGGCTTATCTGGTGAACTAGATTAGCTTGTGCACTCCAACCCATGCCAGCTGGGTGACCTTGGGCTAGTCACGGTTCTTTGGAGCTCTCTCAGCCACACCTACATCATAGGGTGTTTGTTGTGAGGGGGGAAGCGAAAGGAGTTTGTAAGCCCCTTTGAATCTCCTTACAGGAGAGAAAAGTGGGGGATATAAATCCAACTCTTTTTCTTTTCTTCTTTTTCTTCTTTTCCTTCTCCTTCTTCTCTGTCTCCTTCTTGTAATTGTGCTTTTTGAAAAGCAGAACAAAATAAACTCAGAGAAATGTATTTTCTTTCTTTTTCATGCCTGCAAGGGATGGGTTAAAGTGGACTCTTTCATTTGATTCTCTCAACCCCAAGTAGCTTTGGGCAGTCAACCTGAGATTCTTCTGACTGTCCAGATCAACCATGCCAGCCAAGCAGCTGAGCCTTCACTGCTGCAACCATCACTGCCTCATACAGTTCCTAATCTAGTGATGGTCAATAGGCAACTCAAGGCGGAATCCAGCCCCCCAAAACAACTATGTGTGGCCCCTGATAACTGCACCAAATTTTAATCAAGGTCTGATGGTAAATGTTGCTTTCCTTCCACAGCAAGAATAAAGAAGCAACCAGATTTTATATATGCTTCCTCATATGTTATTTTGCTATTTTGTACTCATGCTAAAAGAAAAAATCTTGGTAGATCAGCTCTACGATCCATCTAGTTCAGATGTTTACTACAATGATTGGTTGGCTATTCCAGAAAGGCCACGTTGGGTTATCCATAGTGACTGCCCAGATACTCAGAAGTCCCTGTGCTTCCATCCTTTAAAACTAGCAAAAAGGTATCTTGCCTCTGAACATGGAAGAACAGTATTTTGTAAGGTCATCTAAGTCAGTGGCTATCATTACATCTTGTGGCAGTGAATTCCACAAGCTACACATGCAGTGTGCGAAGGGGTGATTTCTTTGGTCTGCCCTGCAACTGCATTCACTTCATTGGTTGCATGTAATTTCACGTGTTTTGGGAGAGAGAGAAAACATTATCCAGTTTTCCCATTTCATACTTCTCTGTAACTAAATTTGAATTTAGGTCCAGAATGTTGATCAATAAATCCACATATTGTGGCCATGTACAGAGAATGGATTCTCGTACAAACCTTGCGCTACCCTCCAGGTTTTTGGAACCCATCCAATTGTGAGAGGGTTTTAAAATCATCCCAAAGCAGAGGATACAAATTGAGATCTTGCAACACCTCACAAGATCACAGTTGACATTGCTGGGTTACTGAGCAACTCCATTTGCACAGGAAGATTTTAGCCTGGATAGGTACTGAAAGCACCACGGGGAGGGGAGAAAGAAGCAAAAGGTGGGAGGGGGCAGTAAGTGTGGGGAAGGGGAAACGGGAAGGAAAAGAGTGAATAACAAATAAGGAGGTGGTGATAGAGGGAGCAAAAAGTGGCAGGAAGTGAAAATAGTATGCAGCTGGGGGGAAAGGTAGTATGGGGACAATGGGAATCAAATGGGATCTCCCTCCTTTGCAAATCTCATGGATCCCAATTTAATGATTTCGTAATCCTCTATCAAATATCCCATTAGTATTCCCCCCCTAAACTGAAAATCCCTGAACTCTTTAGCCTTGCTGATATCCCAGATAATGCCTTTCTGAGCATTATTGAAATTGACCATCTCCGCCTAGCCACATTACAATGTAGTCGTAAATGGAAAGAAACAACCAGAGAGACCAGTGTAGCTTGTGAGTGAAATAGAGAAGTCGAAAAGTAACCCGGAATGGCAGAAAATAGAATTTTGCTGATTATTTGTTTTCAATTGGGGAAAGAAGGTGGCATGACAATATGAAAGTATATCCTGATGTAGAAACAAACAAACACTGATTACTGGGTTTTGTGGGTTTTGCAGGCTATGTGGCCAAGGTCTGGTAGTTTTTGCTCCTAACGTTTTGTTCACATCTTTGGCTGGCCTACTCAGAGGCATAGATGCGGCAAAATGTTAGAAGCAAAAATTACCAGACTATGGCCATGCAGCCCAGAAAACCCACAACAGTTTACAGATTCCGGCTGTAAAAGCCATTGACAATACAAACCCTGATTCGTTAGATTTTCTCAGACATGTATTCCTGGATGCCTTTGGCTGATCCAAATTATACATTTTTTTAAAGGAACTAAAATAAGAAATTGAATAGAATTGTACATATACTTTGTCTAGGGCTAGTGGTTAAGAGTGGTGGACTCTAATCTGGAGACCCAGATTTGATTCCCTGCTCCTCTACATGAACCCTGCTGGGTGACTTTGGGCCAGTGACAGTTCTCTCAGAGCTCTCTCAGCCCCACCTATCTCACAAGGTTGTGTGTGTGTTGGGGGGGGGGAAGGTGATTGTAAGTCTCCTTGAGACTCCTTCAAGGTAGAATAAGGCAGGGTAAAAATCCAAATTCCTCTTCTTTCATCTTCTTCTTTATCATCATCATCATCATTATCATCATCATCGCAGGGCTTCATATATGCCTGTTCTCCTTATATCTCCACAATAAAATGGGATAGATAATTACCATTTTTTTAAAAAAAAGGTTGGAAATTCAGAGAGCCCAACAGACCATTTTAATACCATGATAGTCAATTGCTGATTTTTTAAAAAGAAAATCTAAAAAAAAAACCCCAATAACATTGGGGTGGGAATGACCACTACCCACAAACTAAGGCTGGAAAATGGTGAAAGGAAACCTGCCACATGGAAGCCCTTTTGCCACAGCATTGTGTCAGCAGCTGCAGTTGCAGTGGAGAAACCAATCAAGCCCATCCCTGTATGGAAAACATCGCATATATTTGTCCTGGCTTTTAAAGCCTAAAGTTGAGTGTGGGGTAGTTTCATTCATTTTTGCTGAGGCTGGGTTATATTGTTAATGGCTCCAAGCCTCAGCAATAGAATGGGATCTTTATCAAAAAACCATAACCGTGAAAGTGTGAAGCATAGCAGAGTTCTTTTACACACTCTAAATGATGTGCTTTCATTCCACGTCTGGTGCATTTTGCAACTGGATTTTACTGTGAGAAATGGGAAAAAATTCACTTGCAAACAATGGTAAAAGTGCATTACTTGCATGTGTGAAAAGTCTCCTGTGTCCCACCCGGTGCTTGCAGAGGAGATAAGGAAGCAGATGAAACTTATTGACATAAAAAGATGAAATGTGTTGACATAATAAGGCCACAGATATTCAGGTTTCTGCATAATTTCCAGGAGCTGTCATTTACAGTCTCTGCCAGCACCAGAAAGTAACTAATCAGGGAACTGAGATGCATTATTATTCCAGCTGAAGAGCAGCAAACAGGAGTACAGAATGGCTCCAATTGGATGAAATGTTCTCAGCTATCAGCAGGCTCCACGCTGAGGTGAAACCACCACAGGTTTGGCTTTGTGCACACCCTGAACAAAGTTGGAAGAGTTTTTTTTGCTGTTGTGATCCGGCATACCTAAAGCTCAGCCTTCCAATAAGGGAGTTATTCAGCTGGAAAGGCAAGCCAACCAACCACCCAGAAAAGTGCTTGTTCCCTTAAATTTTGCATGCGGGAGATAAATGTTTCCATGGTTACCCGAGGAGGTTAAAAAGCCCCTCCTTCTCCCCCATCCCCTCCACCCAACACTCTAAAAACATAAAAAAAGTTCCAAACATTTGAGCTCTAAGTGGTGGCTGGTTGGCGATTGGATCCAGGTTGAAAATGTGGCTGTTGCAGCTGCATTGTTGTTGATTTCCCCGAAAAGCTCCTCACCCTTTTTTGGTGTATGGAAATGTTAACTGAGGCACCCTTAATTAAGAGCAGCTTAAAAGGTCTCTTATTATTAACCCTCTGACCTTGTCAGCAATTGTATCACAAATTATTTTGCTCTTTCCTGTTGGCTTGGAGTTTAGTGCGGATATATTTTGTCCCATGTGCTTCCTCTAGGCCAGGGCTGGTAGTACCTACTTAACGTCTCAGCAATTGTCTAGAGCCTGTAATAGGCATTGCCTCCGCACTCCCCCCAGAGGATGTTCTCATGTACAGAAAGGCACTGCGAGGGTACATTGAGATGGGACACCTATTCTTCAAGGGATTATCCTCCCTCTCCCTGGGAGAGCCAGCGTGGTGTAGTGGTTAAGAGGAGCTGCACTCTAATCTGGAGAACTGAGTTTGATTCCCTGCTCTGCTACTTGAGCTGTGGAGGCTTATCTGGGGAACCAGATTAGCTTGTGCACTCCAACACATGCCAGCTGGGTGACTTTGGGCTAGTCACAGTTCTATGGAGCTCTCTCAGCCCCACCCACTCCACAGGTTGTTGGGGGGGGGGGGGAAAGGAGATTGTAAGTCCCTTTGGGTCTCCTTACAGGAAAGGGGGGTATAAATCCAAACTCCCTCCTCCTCCTCCTCCTCTTTCCCAAATTAATCATGCTGGCAATAGAGACCTGAGTATCTGTGGATTCCAAATTGGAAGCAAAAAATGGAAAGGGGTACTCCTTGGTTACAGCTGGAGGTGGAGTGGTAGGGCAGAAACTTAGCAGAAATGGGGTAGTTAGAGTGAAATTACAGATTGCTGCAGCTGTCATTCAGGATCAGATGGCCAAAGAGTGTCCCAAAGAGCTATTGGAAGGCCTGGGAAAAAACCTGGAAGACATCCATTTAAAATGTGTGGTCTCTTTCATAATATTTTCAGCTTTTGCAAAGGAAATACTAGAAGTGTTTAAATGATGGAGAAAAACATTTGGGGAATATTTTAATTTTGGAAAAGAATGAAAAGAGAATATTGTAGTCATTCAAAATGTATAATATGAAGAGTTTAATGCAAGATGATCAACAATGTTAGATAATGTCAAGTGAAAGTCTTGCAGGGACTTGAGGGGGCATCATTTCCTCCCCCCTCTTTTCCTGTTTCCTTTTCCTGAATGCCCCCATAGTCTCTCCCCATTTCCTGATTCCTTCTCTCTTTCCTGCTTACCAGTCGACATACCTTTCTTTACTCCCCTGTCTTTCATTTTCATTTCTTCCTTCCCTCTGGCAGCCTTTCCTTGGGGAAAGTCTGGCCCAGTTGTGCAGTGCCGGCTGGGCTGGGCTGAGTTGTGTGGTTATCTGCCAAGCTTAGTCTAGTTTCACAGTGGAGAAGCTGCAAGGACTTGCGAAGGCACCTCACTTTCCCCTTTGTCTCCCTCTCCACCACGTTTCCTCATCTCCTCTTGGCAGCCCCCATATCCTCAAATTTCTCTATTTCCTTCTTCCTTTTTCACATACCAACCATCTGATCTTTTATCCATATTTTAGCTTTCAGCTTTATCTATTATTTGTTTACTTCATAGCTAAGGCTGCCAAGCTCCAGATCTCCCATAATTACAGCTGATCTCCAGGCGATAGAGATCAGTTCACCAGGAGAAAATGTCCGCTTTGGCATTATGCCCCATTGAAGTCCCTCACCTCCTAAAATCCTGCCCTCTTCAGGTTACACCCCCAAAATCTCCAGGTAGTTCCCCACCCAGAGCTGGCAACCCTACTTACATATTCCCTGCCTTTTGCAGAGCCAGCGTGGTGTAGTAGTTAAGAGCAGGTGCACACTAATCTGGAGAACTAGGTTTGATTCCCCACTTTGCCACTTGAGCTGCGGAGGCTTATCTGGTAAACCAGATTAGCTTGTGCACTCCAACACAGCTAACTGGGTGACCTTGGGCTACTCATGGTTCTTTGGAACTCTCCCAGCTGTTCCTACCTCACAGGGTGTTTGTTGCAAGGGGGGAAGGGAAAGGTTTGTAGGCCAATTTGAGTCTCCTCCTCCTCCTTCTCCTCCTCCTTCTTCCTGTCCCAATGAAAACCAACGCAGCTGACATCAGTCTCTTCTCATCCATCTTATCCTCAAAACCACTCTGTGAGGTAGGTTAGTTTGAGAGTGTGTGATTGGCCCAAGGGCTTCCAGTAACTTCCAAGGCCATATCGGGGATATAAATCGGGCTCTCCCAAATTGTAACCTGAAACTGCACAACACTGGCTTATGCGGGGAGGCTGCTGTTCAGTAATAGCAAGCAGACGGGCCTGGGGACGTCATGTAAAATCACGTGGTAGCGAGTCTTCCGTGGTTGCTGCTGGGCCTGGATTCAATTAGTTCTCTTTTAGAGGCCAGAATAGCCCTGGAAAGGGTCCTGCCTCCTATCTTCCATTTTTACTGGCAGGAACCAAGAACAATACTGTTTTGTTTGTCTGGTATAGGACACTGAGGGCATTTGTTTCTCAAAGCTAAAGGCTTCTTAAGTCATGTGAGCAGAGGGGCTAACCGCTGATTTTTTTTAAAAAATCAGATTTTTTAGTGAACATGGGGCATTTTTCAGGTTTGTAGAAAAATCTGTTGTATCTATTCATGGCTCCGGTCTCCAGATTTAAGTATCCATGGATTTGGTCATGTTGAGAATTAGATAGACTGATATTGCCTCCGTTTTCAGAATATGTACACAGCATATTTTCAAGCACATTTTTATCATTTAAATGTTTATGCACAGTTACTATGTTGCAATGTGTATGTTATATTACACAAACCGTTCAGTTTTTTCAATGTTATGAAATTTATCTTGGTATCCAAATATGGTAGTAGTTGTTCATATGGTGACTCTAAGAGGCTGTTCCTTTCTAAATAGTATTCTTTCTGTTCTTTATTACAAAATGTATGCCTGATTTCAATTTTTACTGCCCGCACCCAGTCTCTCAGATGATAACGAGACATGGAGTAAATTAGCAGTTTCTAGCTCACTTCCTCTAATATTTGTGATTTTTGCTTTTAGAAAATTGAGGCCTTTATGCGTCAAATAGTATAATTTTATATGCTAACCGAGTTCCAAAGGATGTATTTTATGTTGTCAAAGCAGAAAATCAGTATAAACTGCTATGAAAGTAAGTATTCCATAGATTTCAATATTTCCAAAAATGCCATGTTTCCCCTCCATCAAAAAGGGGAGGGATATCCCCCCCATAGGCATCAGCATTTCTAGACATTTTGCATCTTTAAACCCAAGTGAACAGCAAATATGTGGCAGGATCATAGGGGCGAGAGGGAGGCGGAATGGGGTATAAATCATGGCCACACAATTGTACCTTTTTAAAAGCAAGAATTTGATTCGGAACCAGCTGGGAGATGTTCATGGTCAGCCTGTGCATTACTTTGCACCTGGATTGCTTCTGTTCCATTCTGAGCCCAGAGGTTACAGGTGTCAAACTCGCGGCCCTCCAAATGTTATGGACTACAGTTCCCATCATCCCATGCAAGCATCGTGCTAGCAGGGGATGATGGGAACTGTAGTCCATAACTTCTGGAGAGCCATGAGTTTGACACTTATGGTTAAGCCTTGTTGCAAGGGAACTGTTGAGGAGACCCAAGACACAGAAGTCTGTGAGTGGAGACTTATGGCATTTGTGTGCGCAATGTAAAGGGTCTGGAAGGCACACGCAGGGTAGGAAGAGGCAGAGGAAGGAAGAAGAATCCTTCTCTATCTCCATCCACCCCATCCTAATCCATCTAGTAGTGCATTTTTATAAGGTGCTTCCCCTAAGGAGCTTAGACTCTTCTCACCAAAGAAAAGAAGCGTTTGGATTTATACCCCACCTTTCTCTCCTGTAAGGAGATTCAAGGTGGCTTACAAGCTCCTTTACCTTCCTCTCCCCCACAATAGAAACCTTGTAAGGTAGGTGGGTTAGGGTTCACCAGATAAGCCTCCACCACTCAGGTGGAGGAGTGGGGAATCAAACCTAGTTCTCCAGATTAGAATCCACCTGCTCTTAACGACTACACCACTCTGGCACTATGCTGCATCAGAACTAATGATGGATGTTACTAAGAAGCCCAGATGAAGGTTACGAGGGCCACAGTATTTCCCCATTTTCCCCTACCTGAGTTTTTTTATCCCCTCCCTGCTTTTTTTGGTAAAATAGTGGTATAATTGAGGGGAGGGCAGGCAGCATAATATAGCGCAACCTTGACAGATCTTGGAGGGAGACCACCAAGGAAGGCACTGCAGAGGAAGGAAATGGCACCTCTGCTTCTCACTTGCATTAAAAGCCCCTTTCTGGAGTCACTGTAAGGTTGCTGTGGCTTGGCAGCACTTTTACACATGTGTTTTTAAGAGAAATGCTCATATTTCCTCTTAACTTCCCCTTAAATTTCTCCTTGAAATCCAACATTCTTTTTCTTTCCCTCTTTTTTTAGGAAGTTGGAGTCTGTTTTGAATCCATTCCATTCTGGTCAAAACAGAAATTCGAGGCAAGGAGGGGCAAGAAGGAAGGTTATGCAAAATTTCAGAATTTCACTTTGTAGATGCTCAGAGGCAGAGCAGGTCTTCCCAAAGCTTCCTGTCCTCTTGCTACAGCACTACTCTGTAGTGTGTCATGTAAAACACCCCAAAAGGATGGTCTGAGAAACAAAAATAGAGAAATGAATGGCTCTATCTAAAATAGTTAAAGTTGGAAAAGGAAACTCCCCCTTCCCACAGTGGTGCTAATAAAAAGCCATCTGAGCCAATGGCCCTTATCAAACAGCAGTATAATCCAAAAGTTGTACAAAGAAAGTACTTTTTCTAGAAGAAGAAACGTTTGGATTTATATCCCCCCTTCCTCTCCTGTAAGGAGATTCAAATGGCCTGACAATCTCCTTTCTCTCTCCAACCCCAATAAACACCCTGTGAGGTGGGTGGGGCTGAGAGAGCTCCGAATAACCGTGATTAGCCCAAGGTCACCTAGCTGGCATGTGTTGCACAAGCTAATCTGGTTCGCCAGATAAACCTCCACAGCTCAAGTGGCGGAGC
Organism: Sphaerodactylus townsendi; assembly: GCF_021028975.2. NCBI lineage: Eukaryota > Metazoa > Chordata > Lepidosauria > Squamata > Sphaerodactylidae > Sphaerodactylus > Sphaerodactylus townsendi. Next base: position 153,135,236 of record NC_059427.1, on the reverse strand, counting down.
GGGGAATCAAACCCGGTTCTCCAGATTAGAGTGCACCTGCTCTTAACCACTACACCACGATGGCTCTCTAGACTTGTATTCACTGCTGGTCAGTTTCATAAGGCGACCCCCAAATTCTGCACTTCTCTAGTCACTTTCTTTGCCGGGGGGGGGGGGGCCGTTCAGCCCCTTAAATGTGGTACCCACTCCTTGAACTTACGGGGCAACTGTTTGACCCGCCATCAGAGCCTTGCACAGATCAAATGGAACCGGCTACTGTTCAGCTCCTCGCGAATCCTTGTCTCTAGATAGGATTTCTCATCCCCTGCCATTCCCCATTAACCGAACCATCCATTAAAGGAGAGAGCTGATGATGCGGCCTCTTAGAGCTGCATTAGCAACACGCTCCCCTGTCGTGATTAATGATTTTACAGTGACTAATGATTAGCCAATTATTGTAAAGTGTCGCTCGTTTTCCCTTGGGCCGTGCTAATTAGCTCTGCGCCCAAGGAGGACCCAACGCAAAAACCTTTGAAATGCCAGTCCTTTTTGTGGAACCCTGTTTTCTTGGCAACTGCTTCATCGGCACTGGGGTCAACTTTCCTTAACCCCTTCAGAATAGTGGCACGTCTGTAGGACTGAATGGCACAACATAGAGGCTCATTTGCTCGGGTTAAATTTGGTTTTGCTTTGGCGGAGAAATTTCAGCCAGGAAATGGGAGCTGCTGTTTTCAATTATTGAGCAGCTTCCTACAGGTTTTAAGACCATTCCAAGCAGGGTGAATAACCAGCCGTGCAGAAGGTCACCTTGGTCGCATCTTGGAATCTCTACTTTCAGAAGGTTCATGGTACTTATTGCCCCAGTTAATAGATGCCTGCCCCTGTTTCTTTCACTGCTCCCATCCCGGGCTGAGCCGAACCAAGCCCTTGGACCCAACCAGTGAAGACACAGACCTCAGAAGGGATACCCTTCACAACCTGTGCCAGCTGTGGCTGGGAGTGAGCTGCACCACTGAAGTGTTTCAGCACCCTCTTTGCAGTGCTGCCTCAAGAGCCGCTTGACCAGAGAGCCAGCCCTGTTCAGAAAGCGGGGTTAGAGGAGACCACAGAGAGCTACTTTCAATCTGACCAGATGATACTGGCTTGGACAGACCTATGGGGCAACTCTTGAGAGCCAATATAGTGTAGTGATTAGAGTATTGGACTAAGATCTGGTTTGAATCCCAGTTCTGCCATGGGATCCTTGGGTCACTCAAACACTCTTAGAGTAACCTACTTTGCCGGGTTGTTGTGTGGACAAAAGGGTGGAAAGGAAAACAGTGTGAAGTGCTTTGAGCCCCATTGGAGGGAAAGGTGGGTGTCAGGAAGGGTCTTTCTGACATCAGAGAGAACTCTGTCATGTTAATGGACCTTTACTTTCATTTTCCCACCTTGATCTGCATCATGTAGGGAACTAGAGCAGGCACGAAGCTGCAATGGGGACATCCGGGGCGGCTTGTCCCGGGCACTGCCATTGCAGTCACATGGGGAGGCAGGGGCGGGGCATTTTGGGCATGGGGAGGGTGCGTTCGGGCAGTTCATGCCCTGGGCACAGTTCCCCCTCAATTCGTCACTGAACTAGAGGCACCCAAGAGCCAACCCCGGTCCTTATCTTTCACACTGGCCTTGAGGAAAGTAACGGCTGCAACATTCCTGTTCTATTTTATTCTGTCTTTGATATGTGGTGAGCAAGAGGGAGTGGGGAGGAGAAGAGGTCTTGGGGATAAAAGGTTGTACCGAAAGTCAGTTCATTAGAACTGGCTTTCTCCAGCCATGCCATCCGACGTTTGCCAATAGAGGCTTCTGATTTGAAATACAGAGTTTGGTGATTGTCTACAGATCCGGGACTTGACAGTGGGGTACAGAAGAAGTAAAGAAAAATAAATTACAATAGATTTCCATACGCTTAACTTGTATCAGCAAGTAACAAATCCAGGTGCTTAAATAGTGCAATCTGAACTAGAGTCATACCTTTCAAAGCTCATAGATGACCACCTGTTTCGAAGAAACTCTATTTAGGATTAGGACTGTGCACCATTTTCTCTGGTATTTTTCAGGTTCAGATTTTACAGTTAAGCAATTTCTCCCCCTTTCCCTCCAAAAAAAAGAAAAAGAAAGAAAAGAAACCCCACAAATCCTCATAATAGCTTCTTGACTATTTAGGGTCCTTTTTTTTTTTTTTTGGAAAAATTGAACTTGAAAAATTCCTGTTCCTTCTAGTTTCATGGAACTGGGAGACAGCAGGCAGAGAACCGATCACCTTCAAATCCGCATAAACACTTCCAAACCCACAAGGGTGCTCGGCTCCAGCGTTCAGCTCTGCAATTCCTGCCTCCTAGCTCCGTGTGGACCTGGGAGAAAGCAATGTAGGTGGCAGGTCCGAAATGGCCCTAATCATAGCAGAAAAAAAATCATCATGATTTGGGGGTCTGCTTTTTGGCGTCCTTTGAATTGCCACCTTTTGTGGGTGGGAAAAGGCATATTCCCATTTTTTGTTCTTTGTTTCAGTTAGGCTTTTGTTGGCTATCCATCCCTGCATTGTTGCTGTAATAGATTTTCTGCTAGAATTTGCTTCTCTCCTTCCAAAACTTGGTCAAAAATAAAATATTGGGGTGGATCCTATCCCAATTCTACCACACCATTGAGCAGTTTATTCACTTACTCATTTCTCTAGTATAATTTTTATATCTTGTCTTTCTCAAATTTGAAGCCTTCCTTCCGTCTACGGAGTCTTCCTGTAACTTAAGTAGCTGTTCTGGTGGAAGAATTGTTTATGTTGGAGAAAAGCTACTTAGATGGTGGCTGGATTTCCACACCTCCCATTATTTTCTTGGTTCTCAAAAAAGCCAAGCCAGATGGTTGGTTCAGTCATGGATAGAAGAGTTGGTTTTTACACCCTGCTTTTTCTCTCCCTTTAGGAAGTCTCAAAGTGACTTACAATCACATTCCCTTCCCATCCTCACCACAGACACCTTGAGAGACAGGTGGGGTTGAGGGAGTTCTGAGAGATCTGTGTCTAGCCCAAGGTCACCCCAACAGGCTTCATGTGGAAGAGTAGGAAAACAAATCCAGTTCACCAGATTAGGGTCTGTTGCTCATATGGAGGAGCTGAACCCGGTTCTCCAGATAAGAGTCCACTACACCACACCTGCTCTAGCACCACCAGCTTTCTGTATGGTGTCCATCTCTACTTCCAGAATGAAACCAACACTGAATTTTGGATGTTTTGCCCGTGGAATGACTGTACATACTAAAGGTGCAGTTACACATTTCATCAAAATTGTGCTTCCCTATTAACAATAAGAGGGACACATTTGCAGGGGACAATCAGGAGAAGGTGCATGGTTCTCCTTCTCCTCCTCCTTTGAAACTATCGGTTGGGTACTCCCCTACCATTATTATTATTATTATTATTATTATTATTATTATTATTATTATTATTATT